>NW_021823136.1:0-10000 GCF_901001165.1 Salmo trutta
AACAGAAATCTAACAGAAATGTATATACACTGAGCTTGTCTGATGCTTTAACAGCACACTGTTTGCTTAATTAATTAAGTCACACAAATGACTCAGAGAGAGAGCCAGAGATCAAGATAACGAGAAGAGAAAAACCTGTTCCTGACCCGACCCTCTCCTCCTCCTCCTCCTCCTCCTCCTCCCCCTCCTCCTCCCGTTGCTGCTGGCCTTCACAGATTCTGTCATTACTTGTAATCGGGGGTCAGCAACCTCGTGGATTTTTATTTATTTATTATTTTTGCAAAAATGTATAAAAGAAAACTAAAAATACCTTATTTACATTAGTATATAGAACTTTTGCTATGAGACTCGACTTCGAGCTCAGGTGCATCCTGTTTCCATTGATCATCCTTGAGATGTTTCTACTTGATTGGAGTCAATCTGTGGTAAATTCAATTGATTGGACATAATTTGGAAAGTCTATATAAGGTTTCACAGGACAGTGCATGTCAGAGCAAAAACCAAGCCATGAGGTCGAAGGAATTGATCGTAGAGCTCCGAGACAGGATTGTGTCGAGGCACAGATCTGGGGAAGGGCACCACAAAATGTCTGCAGCATTGAAGGTCCCCAAGAACACAGTGGTCTCCATCATTCTTAAATGGATGAAGTTTGGAACCACCAAGACTCTTCCTAGAGCTGGCCGCCAGGCCAAACTGAGCAATCGGGGGAGAAGGGCCTTGGTCAGGGAGGTGACTAAGAACCCGATGGTCACTCTGACAGAGCTCCAGAGTGTCTCTGTGGAGATGGGAGAACCTTCCAGAAGGACAACCATCTCTGCAGCACTCCACCAAATAGGCCAGACGGTGGCCAGACAGAAGCAACTCTTCAGTAAAAGGCACATGACTGCCTTCTTGGAGCCAAAAGGAACCTGAAGAACTCTCAGACCATCTGAATATACATTTAGTATAGTTTTATCAAAAAGTATAACTTTTAAAATATTTCACAATTTCTTTTTTCTGGAATTCACTGAGGAGGATGGTCCTCCTCATTCTCCTCTGAGGAGCCTCCACTGTTCTATAAGTAATCAGATGCGTGGCCTTTCTCAATGTTGACAGGAGCGCTCCAAACAAACACAATGAATAAGTTGACAAAACTCGTACATTTAATAAAATATATCAAAACTGGTTCCTCACAAGTGTGAGCTCACACAAATAACGTGTCACAATCTTCAAAGACAGTAGACTAAAAGTGAGACGTGTAGCTCTCGTAGTCGACAAACTATTCAATGACAAGCTAAACATTTATAAACAAACTGTTCCCGAGACACAAAGACCACTCCATGCTATTATAAATAATTTGGAATATCCAGTAAAATTAATAGTAGGATTATAGTAAAACAAATAAAATGGAAATAATAAAACACAACAATTAAAAAATTAACTATAAATACTCTATAATATTCAAGTTAGGGAATGTTGTAAAATAATTAGTATTCTATTTTTTTTGTGCTGTATTTATAAATAGATCGAAGTAGGAAATATTAAATCCCCAAAACAAGGACCTGGAACATAGAAGTACCTAAAGCCAAAATGAGTCAGGAATCAACAAGGTAGATTTAAAAACAAGACAAACAGAGGACATAAAAGGCACAGTATGTGGGTATGTATGGGTGTATATGTAGGGGGAGTGCGGGTGTGTAGGAAGTGTAGGAAGTGTGTTTTGTGCAATTGTTAATAAGTCAGTGAGTAAGGAAATGGTTGCCAGAGCCCATTTGTGTCTGAGAGCAGGAGTTGTGACAGAGTGAGTCTTCACTTTTGCGCAGTAAAGGGATATTAATTTTAAAATAAAATAAAAAATACACTGTATATACAAAAGTATGTGGACACATCTTCAAAATTAGTGGATTTGTCTATTTCATTGCTGAAAGGTCTATAAAATCAAGCACACAGCCATGAAATCTCCATAGACAAACATTGTCCGTAGAATGGCCTTACTGAAGAGCTCAGTGACTTTCAACGTGGCACAGTCATAGGATGCCACCTTTCCAACAATTCAGTTTGTCAAATTCCTGCCCTGCTAGACTAGGAGCAACAACGGCTCAGCTGCAAAGTGGTAGGCCACACAAGCTCACAGCACTGGTCCATCCAGTGCTGAAGCGCGAAGCGCATAAAAATCGTCTGTCCTCGGTTGAAACACTCACTAGTTCCTAAATCCCCCTGGAAACAACGTCAGCACAGTAAATGTTCGTCAGGAGCTTCATGAAATGGGTTTCCATGGCCGAGCAGCTGCACAAGCCTAAGATCACCATGCGCAATGCCAAGTGTCGGCTGGAGTGGTGTAAGCTCGCTGCCATTGAATTCTGGAGCAGTGGAAATATGTTCTCTCGAGTGATTAATCACAGTTCACCATCTGGCAGTCCGACGGACGTATCTGGGTTTGTTGGATGCCAGGAGAACACTACCTGCCCCTATGCATAGTGCCAACTGTAAAGTTTGGTGGAGGAGGAATCTGTTTTTCATGGTTCGGGTTAGGCCCCTTAGTTCCAGTGAAGGGAAATTAACGCTACAGCATACAATGACATTCTAGACGATTCTGTTCTTCTAACTTTGTGACAACAGTTTGGGGGAAAGACCTTTCCTGCTTCAGTATGACAATGCCCCCATGCACAAGCAAGGTCCATACATAAATGCTTTGTCGAGACTGGTGTGGAAAAACTTGACTGGCCTGCACAAAGCCCTGACCTCAACCCATCGAACACCTTTGGGATGAATTGGACCACCGACTGCAAGCCAGGCCTAATTGCCCTACTTCAGTGCCCAACCTCACTAATGCTCTTATGGCTGATTGGAAGCAAGTCCCTGCAGCAATGTTCCAACATCTAGTGGAAACCCTTCCCAGAAGAGTGGAGGCTGTTATAATGGGGGACCAACTCCATATTAATGGCAATGATTTTGATGGCTGGTCCAAATCAGTAGCATTTTGAAAGCAATGCAATTTCACTTATTTCCGTAATGGTGTATTGTGATGCCATTACGGGGTATTGTGATGTCATTATGGGGTATTGTGATGTCATTACGGGGTATTGTGTGTCATTATGGGGTATTGTGATGTCATTATGGGGTATTGTGGTGTCATTATTATACAAGATGATTTTTTTCATCCATTTTAGAATAAGGCTGTAAAAGAAACAAGGGGTCTGAAAACTTTCCAAATCCACTGTAGGTCCTATTAACCGCTGTGAGACTCGTCTTAATTACCGCTGTGACTCATCTTAATTACCACTGTGAGACTCGTCTTAATTACCGCTGTGTGACTCGTCTTATTAACCGCTGTGAGACTCTCTTAATTACCGCTGTGACTCGTCTTAATTACCGCTGTGAGACTCGTCTTAATTACCGCTGTGACTCGTCTTAATTACCGCTGTGACTCGTCTTAATTACCGCTGTGTGACTCGTCTTAATTACCGCTGTGTGATCGTCTATTAATCGCTGTGAGACTCGTCTTAATTACCGCTGTGTGACTCGTCTTAATTACCGCTGTGTGACTCATCTTAATTACCGCTGTGGACTCGTCTTAATTACCGCTGTGGACTCATCTTAATTACCGCTGTGTGACTCGTCTTAATTACCGCTGTGAGACTCGTCTTAATTACCGCTGTGACTCGTCTTAATTAACGCTGTGAGACTCGTCTTAATTACCGCTGTGACTCGTCTTAATTACCGCTGTGAGACTCGTCTTAATTACCGCTGTGTGACTCGTCTTAATTACCGCTGTGTGACTCATCTTAATTACCGCTGTGTGACTCGTCTTATTAATCGCTGTGAGACTCGTCTTAATTACCGCTATGAGACTCATCTTAATTACCGCTGTGAGACTCGTCTTAATTACCGCTGTGTGACTCATCTTAGTAACCGCTGTGAGACTCGTCTTAATTACCGCTGTGAGACTCGTCTTATTAATCGCTGTGAGACTCGTCTTATTAATCGCTGTGAGACTCGTCTTAATTACCGCTGTGAGACTCGTCTTAATTACCGCTGTGAGACTCGTCTTAATTACCGCTGTGAGACTCGTCTTAATTACGGCTGTGTGACTCGTCTTAATTACCGCTGTGAGACTCGTCTTAATTACCGCTGTGTGACTCGTCTTAATTTCCTGCTGTGAGACTCGTCTTAATTACCGCTGTGTGACTCGTCTTAATTACCGCTGTGTGACTCGTCTTAATTACCGCTGTGAGACTCGTCTTAATTACCGCTGTGTGACTCGTCTTAATTACCGCTGTGTGACTCGTCTTAATTACCGCTGTGAGACTCGTCTTAATTACCGCTGTGTGACTCGTCTTAATAACCTATTAATAACCTATGTAAGAATGCTGTTCATTGAATACAGCTCAGCTTTCAACATCATAGAACCCTCCAAGCTCATCATCAAGCTGGAGGCCCTGGATCTCAACCCCACCCTGTGCAATTGGGTCCTGGACTTTCTGACGGGCCGCCCCAGGTGGTGAAGGTAGGAAACAACATCTCCACTTCGCTGATCCTCAACACTGGGGCCCCACAAGGGTACGTGCTCAGTTCCCTCCTGTACTCCCTGTTCACCCACGACTGTTTGGCCACGCACGCCTCCAACTCAATCATCAAGTTTGCAGACGACACAACAGTTGTGGGCTTGATTACCAACAAAACGAGACGGCCTACAGGGAGGAGGTGGTGAGGGCCCTCGGAGTGTGGTGCCAGGAAAATAACCTCTTACTCAACGTCAACAAAACAAAGGAGATGATCGTGGACTTCAGGAAACAGCAGAGGGAGCACCCCCCTATCCACACAAGGACAGTAGTGGAGAAGGTGGAAAGTTTTAAGTTCCTCGGCGTACACATCACAGACAAACTGAAATGGTCCACCCACACAGACAGTGTGGTGAAGAAGGCGCACCAGCGCCTCTTCAACCTCAGGAGACTGAAGAAATTTGTCTTGTCACACAAAACACTGATAAATCTTTACAGATGCACAATTGAGAGCATCCTGTCGGGCTGTATCACCGCCTGGTACGGCAATTGTAACGCCCACAACCGCATGACTCTCCAGAGGGTGGTGAGGTCTGCACAACGCATCACCGGGGGCAAACTACCTGCCCTCCAGGACACCTATACCACCCGATGTCACAGGAAGGCCAAAACGATCATCAAGGACATCAACCACCCGAGCCACTGCCTGTCATCCAGAAGGCGAGGTCAGTGCAGGTGCACCAAAAACTGGGACCGAGAGACTGAAAAACAGCTTCTATCTCAAGGCCATCAGACTCAACAGCAAACACTAACTCAGAGAGGCTGCTGCCTACATTGAGACCCAATCACTGGCCACTTTAATAAATAAATAAACTAGTCACTTTAAACAATGCCATCTAAATAATGCCACTTTATAATGTTACATATCTTACATTACTCATTATATGTTTATACTGTATTTTAACCATCTACTGCACCTTGCCTATGCCACTCGGTCATCGCTCATCCAAATATTATATGTACACATTCTGATTTGTGTGTATTAGGTAGTTGTTTGGGAATTGTTAGATTACTTGTTAAATATTACTGCACTGTCAGAAATAGAAGCAAAAGCATTTCGCTACAGTCACATTAACATCTGCTAACCACGTGTAAGTGAAATAATTGATTGATTTGAGACCTTCTGATCGGTAGCGGTGCGTGGGTAAATCACTGGGGAAAGCCAAGCCAGTAAAAAAGCCATAAACAACATACACTACATGGCCAAAAGTATGTGGACAAGTGCTCGTAGAACATCCCAATCCAAAATCACGGGCATTAAGGTAATAGCACAGGGTGATAGATACCACAATATGTTATATATCTATACAGGGTAATAGATACCACCATATGTTATATACCTATACAGGGTAATAGATACCACAATATGTTATATATCTATACAGGGTAATAGATACCACAATATGTTATATATATATATACAGGGTATAGATACCACAATATGTTGTAGATATCTATACAGGGTAATAGATACTGATACATGTTATAGATATCTATACAGGGTGATAGTTACTGCTTCATGTTATACATATCTATACAGGGTAATAGATACCACCATATGTTATATATATATACAGGGTGATAGATGCCACCATATGTTATAGATATCTATACAGGGTGATAGATGCCACCATATGTTATAGATATCTATACAGGGTAATAGATACCACCATATGTTATATATATCTATACAGGGTAATAGATACCACCATATGTTATATATATCTATACAGGGTAATAGATACCACCATATGTTATATATATCTATACAGGGTAATAGATACCACAATATGTATATATATCTATACAGGGTAATAGATACCACAATATGTTGTAGATCTATACAGGGTAATAGATACCACAATATGTTATAGATATCTATACAGGGTAATAGATACCACCATATGTTATAGATATCTATACAGGGTGTTAGTTAATGATACATGTTATAGATATCTATACAGGGTAATAGATACCACCATATGTTATAGATATCTATACAGGGTAATAGTTATTGATACATTTGTGTTTTAATATCTACCTTCCGCAAAAAAAACAAATATCTTTGAAATGAAGAACCACTCTACATTGATGGATCATTAATCCTGTTCCTCTACATTGATGGATCATTAATCCTGTTCCTCTACATTGATGGATCATTAATCCTGTTCCTCACATTGATGGATCATTAATCCTGTTCCTCTACATTGATGGATCATTAATCCTGTTCCTCTACATTGATGGATCATTAATCCTGTTCCTCTACATGATGGATCATTAATCCTGTTCCTCTACATTGATGGATCATTAATCCTGTTGCTCTACATTGATGGATCATTAATCATGTTCCTCTACATTGATGGATCATTAATCCTGTTCCTCTACATTGATGGATCATTAATCTGTTCCTCTACATTGATGGATCATTAATCCTGTTCCTCTACATTGATGGATCATTAATCCTGTTCCTCTACATTGATGGATCATTAATCCTGTTCCTCTACATTGATGGATCATCAATCCTGTTCCTCTACATTGATGGATCATTAATCCGGAGTTTCTATACTTCTGTAAATCTGTCCCGCCTCTTCTTTCCTCTTCCCTCTTCTCTCTTCCTTCTCTCTACAATCCCAGGTTCCCCATGTGGGGTCAGGGGTTAACCTGGTAATAGCTGCTGCTGAGTGGTGGGGAAGTCCCTCCCTCTCCATGCGCTCACTGCTCATTCACTCATTGGGCAGTTAGCCCTGTCCTTCTCTTTCTTTCACACACACACACACACACACACACACACACAACACACACACACCACACACACACACACACACACACACACACAACACACACACACCACACACACACACACCACACACACACAGCTAAGTCCCTCTCTGCCACCCCCTCTCTACCAACCCCTCTCTGCCATCCCCTCTCTGTAACCCCTCTCTGCCACCCCCTCTCTGACACCCGCTCTCTGCCATCCCCTCTCTGCCATCCCCTCTCTGCCACCCCCTCTCTGCCACCCCCTCTCTGCCATCCCCCTCTGCCATCCCCTCTCTGCCACCCCTCTCTGCCACCCCCTCTCTGCCATCTCCTCTGCCACCCCCTCTCTGCCACCCCCTCTCTGCCATCCCCTCTCTGCCACCCCCTCTCTGGCATCCCCTCTCGCCATCCCCTCTCTGACACAGCTAGATTACACATGTAACACAGTTATAACAGTTATAACAGTTATAACAGTTAAAACACAGAGATAAAACAGTTCTGACACAGTTCTAACAAAGTTAAAACACAGTTAAAACACAATTAAAGATATAACACAGTTAAAACACAGTTCAAACACAGTTAAACTACAAATAAAACACAGTTAAAACAGTTAAAACAGTTAAAACACAGTTATAACACAGTTATAACACAGTTATAACAGTTCTGTGATCACCACAGATACAGTGTTCCCATGTTCTCTCCAATGCTCCTCCATAATTACTTTCTGTTCTTGACTGATTGTTTACATTGTTTGGAAATGTCTTTCCTGAGAGTTTTTTGGTTCTATATGTTCTCGAGCTTTTAGTTAACATGTCATCTCAGTCTTCAGAGATGTCTACTAACAACTTCACGGAGCTCGTTATCTCGCAGTCAGGCTTTTAGATGGATCATATTTACATGCCACAATCCCAAAATGAGAGTTTATGTCACTGCAAAATATTCCTTGACCTTAGCTGATCCCCTCACCAAACCCAGACCCCAAACCCCTGACCTTGACGCTAACCCAAACCCCTGACCTTGACCATAACCCAACTCACAATACAGTAACACAGTGGAGTAACACAGTAGAGAGTAACACAGTGGAGTAACACAGTAACACAGTAGAGTAACACAGTAGAATAAGACAGTAGAGAAACACAGTAGAATAACACAGTAACACAGTAGAATAACACAGTAGAATAAGACCGTAGAGTAACACAGTAGATTAACACAGTAGAGGAACACAGTAACACAGTAGAGTAACACAGTAGAATAAGACAGTAGAGTAACACAGTAGTGTAACACAGTAGAGTAACACAGTAACACAGTAGAGTAACACAGTAGAATACCACAGTAGAGTAACACAGTAGAGGAAAACAGTAGAGGAACACAGTGGAGTAACACAGTAGAATAACACAGTAGAGTAACACAGTGGGAGTAACACAGTAGAATAACAAAGTAGAACACAGTAGAGTAACACAGTAACACAGTAGAGTAACACAGAACACAGTAGAGTAACACAGTAGAGTAACACAGTAGAATAAGACAGTAGAATAACACAGTAGAATAACACAGTAGAATACCACAGTAGAGTAACACGTAGAATAACACAGTAGTAGTAACACAGTAACACAGTAGATAACACAGTAGAGTAACACAGTAGAATAACACAGTAGAATAACACAGTAGAATAACACAGTAACACAGTAGAATAACACAGTAGAGTAACACAGTAACACAGTAGAGTAACACAGTAACACAGTAGAATAACACAGTAGAGTAACACAGTAGAATAACACAGTAGAATAACACAGTAGAGTAACACAGTAACACAGTAGAGTAACACAGTAACACAGTAGAATAACACAGTAGAATAACACAGTAGAATAACACAGTAGAATAACACAGTAACACAGTAGAATAACACAGTAGAGTAACACAGTAACACAGTAGAGTAACACAGTAACACAGTAGAATAACACAGTACAGTAACACAGTAACACAGTAGAATAACACAGTAGAATAACACAGTAGAATAACACAGTAGAATAACACAGTAACACAGTAGAATAACACGTAGAGTAACACGTAACACAGTAGAGTAACACACAGTAACACAGTAGAATAACACAGTACAGTAACACAGTAACACAGTAGAATAACACAGTAGAGTAACACAGTAACACAGTAGAGTAACACAGTAGAATAACACAGTAGAATAACACAGTAGAATACCACAGTAGAGTAACACAGTAGAATAACACAGTAGAAAACCACAGTAGAGTAACACAGTAACACAGTAGAATAACACAGTAGTAGAATAACACAGTAGAGGAACACAGTAGAATAACACAGTAGAATAACACAGTAGAATAACACAGTAGAGTAACACAGTAGAATACCACAGTAGAGGAACACAGTAGAGTAACACAGTAGAGAACACAGTAGAATAACACAGTAGAGTAACACAGTAGAATAACACAGTAGAATAACACAGTAGAATAACACAGTAGAATACCACAGTAGAATAACACAGTAGAGTAACACAGTAGAATACCACAGTAGAGTAACACAGTAGAGTAACACAGTAGTAACACAGTAGTAACACAGTAGAATAACACAGTAGAGTAACACAGTAGAATACCACAGTAGAGTAACACAGTAGAGTAACACAGTAGAATAACACAGTAGAGTAACACAGTAGAATAACACAGTAGAAT
>NW_021823136.1:15000-55692 GCF_901001165.1 Salmo trutta
TACACACACACTCTCACACACACAAACACAAAGACACTGCATTAATACTGGATCAGATCAGATATACAGACACTGCATTAATACTGGACCAGATCAGATATACAGACACTGCATTAATACTGGATCAGATATACAGACACTGCATTAATACTGGATCAGATATACAGCACTGCATTAATACTGGACCAGATCAGATATACAGACACTGCATTAATACTGGATCAGATATACAGACACTGCATTAATACTGGACCAGATCAGATATACAAACACTGCATTAATAATGGATCAGATCAGATATACAAACACTGCATTAATAATGGATCAGATCAGATATACAGACACTGCATTAATACTGGATCAGATCAGATATACAGACACTGCATTAATACTGGATCAGATATACAGACACTGCATTAATATTGGACCAGATCAGATATACAGACACTGCATAATACTGGATCAGATATACAGACACTGCATTAATACTGGATCAGATATACAGACACTGCATTAATACTGGACCAGATCAGATATACAGACACTGCATTAATACTGAATCAGATCAGATATACAGACACTGCATTAATACTGGATCAGATATACAGACACTGCATTAATACTGGATCAGATATACAGACACTGCATTAATACTGGACCAGATCAGATATACAGACACTGAAGGTGTGGAATGCAGTTATTGTGTCTTTAGTGTGTGTGTGTGTGTGTGTGTGTGTGTTAATGAGGGTGTGTTGTTAATGAGAGGTGTGGTTAATGAGGGTATTGTTAATGAGGGGTGTGGTTAATGAGGGGTGTGGTTAACGAGAGGTGTGGTTAATGAGGGTGTGGTTAATGTGGGGTGTGGTTTAATGAGGGGTGTGGTTCATGAGGGGTGTGGTTAATGAGGGGTGTGGTTAATGAGGGGTGTGGTTAATGAGGGGTGTGGTTAATGGGGGTGGTTAACGAGGGGTGTGGTTAATGAGGGGTGTGGTTAACGAGGGTGTGTGTGTGGTAATGTGGGGTGTGGTTAATGAGGGGTGTGTGGTTAATTAGGGGTGTGGTTAATGTGGGGTGTGGTTAATGAGGGTGTGGTAATGAGGGGTGTGGTTAATGTGGGGTGTGGTTAATGAGGGGTGTGGTTAACGAGGGTGTGGTTAATGAGGGGTGTGGTTAATGAGGGGTGTGGTTAACGAGGGTGTGGTTAATGAGGGTGTGCTTACGAGGGTGTGGTTAATGAGGGGTGTGGTTAATGAGGGGTGTGGTTAACGAGGGGTGTGGTTAATGAGGGTGTGGTTAATGAGGGGTGGGTTAATGAGGGGTGTGTTAATGAGGGTGTGGTTAATGAGAGGTGTAGTTAATGAGGGATGTGGTTAATGAGGGGTGTGGTTAACGAGGGGTGTGCTTAATGAGGGTGTGGTTAATGAGGGGTGGGTTAATGAGGGGTGTGGTTAATGAGAGGTGTGGTTAATGAGGGTGTGGTTAATGAGGGGGTAGTTGGTTAACGAGGGGTGTGGTTAATGAGGGTGTGGTTATGAGGGGTGTGGTTAACGAGGGGTGTGGTTAATGAGGGGTTGTGGTTAATGAGGGGTTGTGGTTAATGAGTGGTGTCAGCAGCCTGTACATTAGCCCTTTCCTCAACACTCTCCACTCATTCACATGTGTTTCTCAGCAAATATATAATATACCACTGAATACAAATGTCAAGTTTATGTACATACATACCTTTTTACTTACAAAACTCTACACCCAAAGTAATTTATATTATTTGTTAAATTTCTGTTACCTAAGTAACAGTACTGCTACATATATAAATGAGTGTGCAGCAAAATACCTCAAATATAACATATCAACAATCCAACGGTCCCCTCTGAATTAGCACAGAGACCATTTTTCTTGTCTTCGACCATTTTAGTTCAATTCACATTTTCTTGGCTGAGAGTTAGATAAATATGCTGCCTAAAACAAGAGCAGGGAGGTAGGTATTTAAACCCGTATGTACGAGTGTGTGTGTGTGTGGTGTGTATTTGTGTGTGTGTGTGTGTGTGTCTGTGTGTGTGTCTGTGTGTGTGTGTGTGTGTGTGTGTCTGTGTGTGTGTGTCTGTGTGTGTGTATCTGTGTGTGTGTGTCTATGTGTGTTTACTATGTGTGTGTGTGTGTGGTGTGTGTGTGCTGTCTGTCTGTCTGGTCTGTCTGTCTGTCTTGTGTTGTGTGTGTGTGTGGTGTGTGTGTGTGTGTGTGTGTTGTGTGTGTGTGTGTGTGTGTGTGTGTGTGTGTCTGTGGTGTGTGTGTCTATGTGTGTTTACTATGTGTGTTTACTGTGTGTGTTTACTATGGTGTTTACTGTGTGTGTTTACTGTGTGTGTTTACTATGTGTGTTACTGTGGGTGTTTACTATGTGTGTTTACTGTGTGCCATTGGCCAGAACACAACACCAAAATATCAGACATAAACATTATTGTTAGATATAATATGTGGCACCACATGGTATGGTAGTAATACAGTAGTAGTATGGTAGCAATATGGTAGTAGTATGGTAGTAGTCCGGTAGTAGTATGGTAGTCAGTATGGTAGTAGATGGTAGTAGTATGTAGTGTATTGTATTAGTATGGCAGTAGTATGGTAGTAGTATGGTAGTGGTATTGTATTAGTATGGTAGTAGTATGGTAGTGGTATGGTAGTAGTATGGTAGCGGTATTGTATTAGTATGGTAGTAGTATGGTAGTAGTATGGTAGTGGTAGTTGTATTAGTATGGGTGTAGTATGGTAGGGTATGGTATTAGTATGGTATAGTGTGTTAGTGGTATAGGTAGTGGTATGGTAGTAGTATTGTAGTAGTAGTATGGTAGTATAATGGTAGTAGTACTATGGTAGTAGTATGGTGGTGATGTGGTATTAGTAGCATGGTAGTCGTATGATAGTAGCATGGTAACTAGTAAGGTAGTAGTATTGTATTTGCAAGGTAGTAGTATGGCATTAGTATGGTAGTGGTATGGTAGGATTATGGCACAAGTATGTAATAGTATGGTGGTAGTATTGTATTAGTATGTATAAGTGTGGTGGTAGTATGTAATTGGTATGGTATTAGAATGCTGGGACTACGGTAGTAATATGGTATAAGTATGTTAGTAGTATGGCATGTAGTAATATGGTATTAGTATGGCAGTATATGGTAGTAGTATGGCATTAGTATGATAATGGTATGGTATTAGTATGGTAGTAGTATATAGTAGTATGGTAATAGTATGGTAGTAGTATGGTAGTAGTAGTGGTAGCAATATGGTAGTAGTATGGGTAGTAGTATGGTAATAATATGGTATTAGTATTGTATTAGTATGTTATTAGTATTTTATTAGTATGGTAGTAAAGTATGGTAGTGGTATTGTCTTAGTATGGTAGTAGTATGGTAGTAGTATGGTATCGTATGGTAGTGGTATTGTATTAGTATGGTAGTAGTATGGTAGTAGTATGGTAGTAGTATGGTAGTAGTATGGTAGTAGTATGTAGTGGTATTGTATTAGTATGTTATTGTATTATTAGTATGGTAGTAGTATGGTAGTAGTATGGTAGTAGTAGGGTGTTAGTATGGTAGTAGTATGGTAGTAGTATGGTAGTAGTATGGTAGTAAGTAAGGTAGGGGGTTATTGTATTAGTATGTTATTAGTATGTTATTAGTATGGTAGTAGTATGGTGTTAGTATGGTAGTAGTATGGTAGTAGTATGGTAAAGTAGTATGTTATTAGTATGGTTGTTAGTATGGTAGATATGGTAGTAGTATGGTAGTAGTAATGGTAGTAGTATGGTAGTAGTATGTAGTGGTATGGTAGTAGATGGTAGTAGTATGGTAGTAGTATGGTAGTAGTATGGTAGTAGTATGGTAGTAGTATGTAGTGGTATTGTATTAGTATGTTATTAGTATGTTATTATTAGTATATTAGTATTGGTAAGTTCAAGTATGGTCAGTGGTAAGGTAGTTTATGGTATTAGTATGATAATGGTATAGGTGGAAGTATGATAGTAGGATGTATTAATATGGTATTAGTATGAAAGTAACATGTACTAATACGGTTGGTGTAAGTAGTTAGTAGTTTGGTATGTAGTAATATGGTATTAGTATGATAATGGTATGGTAGAATTATGGTAGTAGTATGGTAGTGTAAGTAAGGTAGTTGTATGGTAGTAGCATGTTAATAATATGGTAGTAGAAAGGTAGTAGTATGATAGTAGTATGGTATTAGTATGGTAGTAGAATGGTAGTAGTAAAGTAGTGGTATGGTATTAGTATGGTAGTATGTAGTAGTGATATGGTATTAGCATTGTAGTAAATGGTGTTGTATGGTAGTAATATGTAGTAGTATGGTATTCATTTGGTATTATTATGGTATTAGTGGTAGTGGTATGGTTTTAGTATGGTTATTAGTATGGTGGTAATATGGTAGCAGTATGGTAGTTGTATGGTGGTAGTTGTAATAGTTGGTATTAGTATGGTGGTAGTATGGTATTAGCATGGTAGTAGTATAGTAGCAGTATGGTAGTAGTATGCTATTAGTACTGTGTCGTATGGTAGTAGTATGGTAGTGGTACGATAGTAGTGTGGTATAGTATTTTAGTTGTATGTAGTAGTATGGTATTAGTATGGTAGTAGTATAGTAGCAGCATGGTAGTTTTATGGTAGTAGTATTGTGGTATGGTAGTAGTATGGTAGTAGTATAGTAGTAGTTATTGTAATAGCATAGTATTAGTATGGTAGTAAAATGGTGTTAGTATGGTGGTAGTATAGTAGCAGTATGGTAGTTTATGGTATAAGTATGGTAGTAGTATGGTAGTAGTATGGTATTAGTATGGTAGTAAAATGGTGTTAGTATGGTAGTAGTATGGTGTTAGTATGGTGTTAGTATGGTATTGGTATAGTAAGCAGTATGGTAGTTTATGGTATTAGTATGGTGGTAGTATGGTATTAGTATGGTGTTTAGTGCCGTAGTGGTATGGTATTAGTATGTTAGTAGAATGATATTGTTATTGTAGTAATATGGTGGTGGTATGGTATTAGTATGGTAATTATGGTAGTAGTATTGTAGTAATATGGTATAATTATTGTCATAATATGGTAGTAATATGGTAGTAGTTTTGGTAGTAGTATTTTAGTATTATGGTTGTAGGATTGTAGTAATATGGGTGGTGTTAGGTGTTAGTAATATGGTAGTGTTGGTTGTAGTTGTGTGTAATGTGGTGGTGGTAGTGTTATGGTATATTTGGTAGTAGGGTCGTTGGTGTGGTAAGTGGGTAGTATGTATAGTAGTAGTAGTATTGTAGTAATATGGTGGTGGTATGGTATTAGTATGGTAGTGTTATGGTAATATTATGGTAGTAGTTTGTAGTAATATGGTATAATTTGTCGTAAAATGGTAGTTTGGTAGTAGTATTGTAGTAATATGGTTGTAATGGTAGTAATATGGTAGTAGTATTGTAGTAATATGGTGTGTGTTATGTTAGCGTGTGGTAGTGTGTACCTTTTACCCACTCTGAATTACCGACCTCTGCCTGACTTGACCCTTGACCCTTGACCCTGAGCCGTCCTGTACCTTGCCCCCTGTTGCTGTAATGATCATTTTTACTTCGACACCGTCGTCATCAGCGTCTTGATATCTGATCTAGACTCTTCTGGGGTCGTACGGCGAAATGGACAACACATCGTGCCCGTGAGAGTCGCATCTTTCTGATCATTTGGACCATTCAGATGCTGCAGATGATTTTGTGAGAAGACCGATTTTTGGGATGTGGTCTCATGGCTACCTTTCATGGCTACCTTTCACCAGAGATGTGGAAGACTTGGTGGATGGGATGATGGACACAAATAAACCAGTATCTTCATTAAATGGGGCTCAGGCCTTGGGGGGTTTTAAACCCTATTGCTGGAAAAGTACAAGTAGACAGAATGATACCGATCTAATCTGAACTAAGAGTTTGGAACTTTGTGTGTGGTGTGTGTTAGTAACTGTGTGTGTGTTAGTAACTGTGTGTGTTAGGAAGTGTGTGTGTGTGTGTGTGTGTGTGTGTGTGTGTGTGTGCGTGTGTGTGTTCATCAGCATCTGCATGTTCGTCTCCTGCTGTAGCCATGACATAACATTACAAGACATAACATGAATTAACATGACATAACATAAAATAACAAGACATAACATGACATTACAAGAGCTTTAACATGACATAACATGACATAACAAGACATAATATTACATAACATGACATAACAAGACATAACATGACATAACATAACAAGACATAACATAACATAACATGACATAACAAGAGCTTTAACATGACATAACAAGACATAACAAGACATAACAAGACATAAGATTACATAACATGACATAACAAGACATAACATGACATAACATTACATATCATGACGTAACATGCCATAATTAGCAGAGCAGAGTAGAGTCAGGCATTAGACATGCAGGTAATCCTGTATTAGAGAGAGGGCTGTATTAATAGTTATGTTTTGAATGTGTACTCTTTCTCTCTCTCTGGCGCTGCATCAGACCGGCCCGCTCCCAGACGCTGGGCCAAACAGTTACGTAGACTGATTCACTTCAACAGCCTACATCTGTAAAATGCCAGCGGTAGTTTACACAGCGGTCCGAACTCAATTAACATGTTATCATTGGGACACAAACACCAATTTGTGATCAGCTTCTGTTGGCTGCAGTGCTGTTGGTTGGAAGACAAGGTTTCAAGACAAGCATCCCTACAGCTCCGCTCTGATCCGACAGAGAGGAGAGAGAGATAGAAATACAGAAAAGAGACGTTATATTCTACAACCACCTAAAAGGAAGCGATTCCCAAACCTTCCATAACAAAGCCATCAAAGCTCAGAGCCCTTCCAGGTACTTTCTTGTGGTGTCAGGACTTAGAAGATGTAGACAACTACAAATACCTAGGTGTCTGATTAGACTATAAACTCTCCTTCCAGACTCACATCAAACATCACCAATCCAAAATTAAATCTAGAATCGGCTTCCTATTCCTCAACAAAGCATCCTTCACTCATGCTGCCAAACATACCCTTGTACAACTGACTATCCTGCCGATCCTTGACTTTGGCGATGTCATTTACAAAATAGCCTCCAACACTCTACTCAGCAAATTGGATGCAGTCTATCACAGTGCCATCCTTTTTGTCACCAAAGCCCCATATACTACCCATCACTGCGACCTGTATGCTCTCGTTGGCTGGCCCTCGCTTCATATTCGTCGCCAAACCCACTGGCTCCAGGTCATCTATAAGTCTTTGCTAGGTAAAGCCCCGCCTTGTCTCAGCTCACTGGTCACCATAACAACACCCACCCGTAGCACGCGCTCCAGCAGGTATATCTCACTGGTCATCCCCAAAGCCAATTCCTCCTTTGGCCACCTTTCCTTCCAGTTCTCTGCTGCCAATGACTGGAACGAACTGCAAAAATCTCTGAAGCTGGAGTCTTAAATCTCCCTCACTAGCTTTAAGCATCAGCTGTCAGAGCAGCTACAGATCACTGCATCTGTACATAGCCCATCTGTAAACAGCCCATCCATCTACCTCATCCCCATACTGTTATCTATTTATTTTGCTCCTTTGCACCCCAGTATCTCTACTTGAACATTCATCTTCTGCACATCTATCACTCCAGTGTTTAATTGTTAGATTGTAATTATTTCGCCACAACGGCCTATTTATTGCCTTATACCTCCCTAATCTTACTTCATTTGCACACACTGTATCTGACTTTACTATTGTGTTATTGACAGTATGTTTGTTTATGTGTAACTATGTGTTGTTGTTTGTGTCGCACTGCTTTGCTTAATCTTGGCCAGGTCGCAATTGTAAATGAGAACTTGGTTAAATAAAGGTGAAATAAAATAGAAATAAGGACAGCTGTCGTTGGAGTCACCGCTGAGATTTACCTGGTTTATTTGATATTAATTGTTAACCATTAATATAAGACATGTATGTCCTGTTAGTGTCTGTGTTTTCATGGGCTCCACTCTGGTTACCTGCAGCTAATCTGGGCATATGGTCACTGGAGATGGCTTGAGCTGACAAAATAGGTTAAAGACAGCATTACAGAGACAACAATGTGTTTACTAGAGATAGCTTAGGAGTAGAACAATCCCCCTCATTGTCTCAAAATCATCCTTGCATCTGGGAAACAAAGTCAAGACACAACCTACGTGCAGATAACGACTGGTTGAACCCAGAGTGGCTTATGATGCTCCTTGGTCTGCATGGGAGGGGTAGAACCAACCATGACTGAGCATTGTTAGTGTCAGCTTTATAAAGAACTCTGCATTTGTGTAAAGGTTAGGTTACTCGGTCTAACACTCAAGGTGGGGGGGGGGGGGTCGACCAGACTCATTATTGAAATAATTAATCGATATTAAATAAAGATGATTGTTTGAATAAGTGGCCAAATATCTCTCAGTACTGAATTTCCACGACACCGCTCAGTCTTCCCAGATCGTTTCTTGTGGTGTCAGGGCAGCTGTTTGTTGGCGTCATCGCTCAGAGGGAAAATAAAGCCGGCCTTTAAGTAACAAGGGGAATAGTTTAATATCGACACAACTGAAACACACAGCACACATAGCTCCTTATAAAGTTGTGATTACATCACATTGTGAAATGGGTAAAGCAAGTTGGATCACTGCACGGCTGCTGCGATGCCATTTCTCTGTGACTAGGTAGGAGGCTAACGCACAAATGTATTATATAACATTATACTTTATTTATTACTATATTATAATGTGTTCTAATTTATTATATAATATTATACATTAGTTATTACTATATTATAATGTGTTCTAATTTATTATATAATATTATACTTTATTTATTACTATATTATAATGTGTTCTAATTATTATATAATATTATATTTTATTTATTACTATATTATAATGTGTTCTAATTTATTATATAATATTATACTTTATGTATTACTTTATTATAATGTGTTCTAATTTGCTATATATTATATTTTATTAATTACTTCATTAAAATGTGCACTACTTTATTATATAATATAATACTTTATTAATTACTTTCTTATAATGTTCATTACTTTATTATAATGTGCACTACTTTATTATAATGTGCACTACTTTATTATAATGTGCACTACTTTATCATAACATGCACTACTTTATTATAATGTGCACTACTTTATTATAATGTGCACTACTTTATCATAACATGCACTACTTTATTATAACGTGCACTACTTTATTATAATGTGCACTATTTTATTATAACGTGCAGTACTTTATTATAATGTGCACTATTTTATTATAACGTGCACTAATTTATTATAATCTGCACTACTTTATTATGACGTGCACTACTTTATTATAATGTGCACTACTTTATTATAACGTGCACTACTTTATTATTAAGTGTGCTACTTTATTATAACGTGCACTACTTTATTATAACATGCACTACTTTATTATAACGTGCACTACTTTATTATAACGTGCAGTACTTTATCATAACATGCACTACTTTATTATAACGTGCACTACTTTATTATAACATGCACTATTTTATTATAACGTGCACTCATTTATTATAATGTGCACTACTTTATTATAACGTGCACTACTTTATTATTAATATGCACTGTTTTATTATAATGTGCACTACTTTATTATAATGTTCACTACTTTATTATAACATGCACTACTTTATTATAATGTGCACTACTTTATTATAATGTGCACTATTTTATTATAATGTGCACTACTTTATTATAATGTGCACTACTTTATTATAACGTGCACTATTTTATTATAATGTGTGTTTATTATAACGTGCATTGCTTATTTAACATTCATCAAGAAATAGCTTGCGTCCCTCTTCCAACAGTCTTTGGGAAAAGAAATTACCAAAAAATTTTGTCCAGCAAGTTATTCTTGTCTTGCTTTTTTTGCATAGGACTCCAAAAGCTAAGGAATGTTTTTTAAGGAGAGGCAAGCTGTTATTAAGAGGTCGGTGTGTAGCTTGTGTAGAGGAGTCAGGCGCAGGACAGCAGATATGAGTAAATAAACGTAATTTACTCAAAATAGAAAAAATACAAAACAATAAAGCAAGCCCACATAACGGACCGTATAACATTAAAAAAAACGTATCGCACTCAAAAACCCATGGGATACAGAGGGTTAAATAGTGAACAAGTAATTGGGGAAGTGAAACCAGGTGTGTAAAACAAAGACAAAACAATGGAAAATGAAAAGTGGATCGGCGATGGCTAGTAGGCCGGTAACGTCAATCGCCGAATACCGCCCGAACAAGGAGAGGGACCGACTTCGGCGGAAGTCGTGGCACAAGCAGATCACAGGTGCTCGAATATTTGGCAAGAGACAGAAGAACATTTACATAAGCATTTCAGACACTTTACTCAGTACTTTGTTCAAGCACCTTTGGCAGTGATTACAGACTTGAGTCTTCTTAGGTAAGATGCTAAAATTTTCTCTCAGCTGTACTTGGGGAGTTTCTGCCATTCTTTTCTGTAAATCCTCACAAGCTCTGTGGATGGGAAGCATCCCTGCACAGCTAATTCCAGGTCTCTCCAGAGATGTTTGACCGGGTTCAAGTCCAAGCTCTGGCTGGGCCGCTCAAGGACAATCAGAGACTTGTTCCGAAGTCACTCCTGCATTGTCTTGGCCGTGTGCATGTTGTTGTCCTGTTCTAATGTGAACCGTTGCCTCAGTCTGAGGTCCTGAGCGGACTGGAGGAGGTTTTCATCAAGGATCTCTCTGTACTTTTCTCTGTTTACCTTTCCCTCGATCCTGACTAGTCTACCAGTCCCTGCCACTGAAAAACATCCTCACAGCATGATGCTGCCACCACCATGCTTCACTGTAGAGATGGTGCAAGGTTTTCTCCAGACATGACGCTTGACATTCAGGCCAAAGAGTTCAATCTTGGTTTCATCAGACGAGGGAATCTTCTTTCTCATGGTCTGAGAGTCCTTTAGGATTTTTTTATAAACTCCAAGAGGGCTGTCATGTGCCTTTTACTGGGGAGTGGCTTCCATCTGGCCACTCTATAATAAAGGCCTGATTGGTGGAGTGCTGCAGAGAAGGTTGTCCTTCTGGAAGGTTCTTCCATCTCCACAGAGGAACTCTGGAGTTCTGTCAGAGTGACCATCGGGATCTTGATCATCTCCCTGACCTTGGCCCTTCTCCCCCGATTGCTCAGTTTGGCCGGGCGGCCAGCTCTAGGAAGAGTCTTGGTGGTTCCAAACTTCTTCCATTTAAGAATGATGGAGGCCACTGTGTTCTTGGGAACTTCAATGCTTGTACCCTTCCCCAGATCTGTGCCTCGACACAATCCTGTCTCGCAGCTCTATGGACAATTCCTTCGACTTCGAGGCTTGGTTTTTGCTCTGACATGTACAGTCAAAAGTGGGACCTTATATAGCCAGGTGTGTGCCTTTCCAAAACATGTTTAATCAATTGAATTTACCACAGGTGGAATGCCATTAAGTGTTGAAACATCTCAAGGATGATCAGTGGAAACAGGAAGCAACTGAGTTCAATTTCAAGTCTCGTAGCAAAGGGAATGAATACTTATGTAAATAAGGTATTTCTGTTTTTTATTTTTTTATACATTTCTAAAAACCTGTTTTTGCTTTGTTCTTATGGGGTATTGTGTGTAGATTGATGAGGATTTTGTTTTATTTAATCAATTTTAGAATAAGGCTATGAAGTAACAAAATGTGGAAAAAGGTAACCGGTCTGAATACTTTATCAATCTAGAATAGGATCATCTATTTTAGATGCAATTTGAATGGAGTTGATGGAGAGATAGAAGGACTGTGAGAGAGTGTTCGTCCAGGCAATGATTTAAAGAAACAACATTCAACTGAAAGGCTGCTTTAAAACTCTTCAGCTGAAATGTAAAAATATATCTTTACAATTAAAAAACAAGTTGACCCATGAAAGAAAGATGGAGATGGGCTGTCTGTCCTCCATACTGAGATGGCTGTCTGTCCTCCATACTGAGATGGGCTGTCTGTCCTCCATACTGAGATGTCTGTCTGTCCTCCACCCTGAGATGGGCTGTCTGTCCTCCACCCTGAGATGGCTGTCTGTCCTCCATATTGAGATGGGCTGTCTGTCCTCCATACTGAGATGGCTGTCTGTCTGTCCTCCGTACTGAGATGGGCTGTATGTCCTCCACCCTGAGATGGCTGTCTGTCTTCCGTACTGAGATGGGCTGTCTGTCCTCCATATTGAGATGGGCTGTCTGTCCTCCATATTGAGATGGGCTGTCTGTCCTCCATATTGAGATGGGCTGTCTGTCCTCCACCTGAGATGGCTGTCTGTCTTCCGTACTGAGATGGGCTGTCTGTCCTCCATATTGAGATGGGCTGTCTGTCCTCCATATTGAGATGGGCTGTCTGTCCTCCATATTGAGATGGGCTGTCTGTCCTCCATATTGAGATGGGCTGTCTGTCCTCCATATTGAGATGGGCTGTCTGTCCTCCATGCTGAGATGGGCTGTCTGTCCTCCATGCTGAGATGGGCTGTCTGCCCTCCATACTGAGATGGCTGTCTGTCCTCCATATTGAGATGGGCTGTCTGTCCTCCATACTGAGATGGGCTGTCTGTCCTCCATACTGAGATGGGCTGTCTGTCCTCTACCCTGAGATGGCTGTCCGTCCTCCACACTGAGATGGGCTGTCTGTCCGCACCCTGAGATGGGCTGTCTGTCCCCACCCTGAGATGGCTGTCCGTCCTCCACACTGAGATGGGCTGTCTGTCCGCACCCTGAGATGGGCTGTCTGTCCCCACCCTGAGATGGGCTGTCTGTCCCCACCCTGAGATGGGCTATCTGTCCCCACCCTGAGAAGGGTTGTCTGTCCGCACCCTGAGATGGGCTGTCTGTCCCCACCCTGAGAAGGGCTGTCTGTCCCCACCCTGAGATGGGCTGACGGTCCCCACCATGAGATGGGCTGTCTGTCCCCACCCTGAGAAGGGCTGTCTGTCCCCACCCTGAGATGGGCTGTCTGTCACCAACCTCAACGTTGGTATTTAATCATGCACAGGCCACAGCGAAGCTACATTATATCATTTAACAGTTCCATTTCAGTATTGCTTTTCATATCAATACCAGATACAGTATGTCCTGTGGATCAGTACCAGATACAGTATGTCCTGTGGTTCAGTACCAGATACTGTATGTCCTGTGGTTCAGATACAGTATGTCCTGTGGTTCAGTACCAGATACATTATGTCCTGTGGTTCAGTACCAGATACAGTATGTCCTGTGGTTCAGTACCAGATACAGTATGTCCTGTGGTTCAGTACCAGATACAGTATGTCCTGTGGTTCAGATACAGTATGTCCTGGGGTTCAGTACCAGATACAGTATGTCCTGTGGTTCAGTACCAGATACAGTATGTCCTGTGGTTCAGTACCAGATACAGTATGTCCTGTGGTTCAGTACCAGATACAGTATGTCCTGTGGTTCAGATACAGTATGTCCTGTGGTTCAGTACCAGATACAGTACGTCCTGTGGTTCAGTACCAGATACAGTATGTCCTGTGGTTCAGTACCAGATACAGTATGTCTTGTGGTTCAGATACAGTATGTCCTGTGGTTCAATACCAGATACAGTATGTCCTGTGGTTCAGTACCAGATACAGTATGTCCTGTGGTTCAGTACCAGATACAGTATGTCCTGTGGTTCAGTACCAGATGCAGTATGTCCTGTGGTTCAGTACCAGATGCAGTATGTCCTGTGGTTCAGTATCAGATACAGTATGTCCTGTGGTTCAGTACCAGGTACAGTATGTCCTGTGGTTCAGTACCAGGTACAGTATGTCCTGTGGTTCAGTACCAGATACAGTATGTCCTGTGGTTCAGTATCAGATACAGTATGTCCTGTGGTTCAGATACAGTATGTCCTGTGGTTCAGTACCAGATACAGTATGTCCTGTGGTTCAGTACCAGATACTGTATGTCCTGTGGTTCAGGTACAGTATGTCCTGTGGTTCAGTACCAGATACAGTATGTCCTGTGGTTCAGGTACAGTATGTCCTGTGGTTCAGTACCAGATACAGTATGTCCTGGGGTTCAGTACCAGATACAGTATGTCCTGTGGTTCAGTACCAGATACTGTATGTCCTGTGGTTCAGGTACAGTATGTTCTGTGGTTCAGTACCAGATACAGTATGTCCTGTGGTTCAGTATCAGATACAGTATGTCCTGTGGTTCAGTATCAGATACAGTATGTCCTGTGGTTCAGTACCAGATACAGTATGTCCTGTGGTTCAGTACCAGATACAGTATGTCCTGTGGTTCAGATACTGTATGTCCTGTGGTTCAGTACCAGATACAGTATGTCCTGTGGTTCAGTACCAGACACAGTATGTCCTGTGGTTCAGATACAGTATGTCCTGTGGTTCAGTACCAGATACAGTATGTCCTGTGGTTCAGTACCAGATACAGTATGTCCTGTGGTTCAGATACAGTATGTCCTGTGGTTCAGTACCAGATACAGTATGTCCTGTGGTTCAGTACCAGACACAGTATGTCCTGTGGTTCAGATACAGTATGTCCTGTGGTTCAGTACCAGATACAGTATGTCCTGTGGTTCAGTACCAGATACAGTATATCCTGTGGTTCAGATACAGTATGTCCTGTGGTTCAGATACAGTATGTCCTGTGGTTCAGTACCAGATACAGTATGTCCTGTGGTTCAGTATCAGATACAGTATGTCCTGTGGTTCAGTACCAGATACAGTATGTCTTGTGGTTCAGTACCAGATACAGTATGTCCTGTGGTTCAGTACCAGATACAGTATGTCCTGTGGTTCAGTATCAGATACAGTATGTCCTGTGGTTCAGTACCAGATACAGTATGTCCTGAGGTTCAGTACCAGATACAGTATGTCCTGTGGTTCAGTATCAGATACAGTATGTCCTGTGGTTCAGTACCAGATACAGTATGTCTTGTGGTTCAGTACCAGATACAGTATGTCCTGTGGTTCAGTACCAGATACAGTATGTCCTGTGGTTCAGTATCAGATACAGTATGTCCTGTGGTTCAGTACCAGATACAGTATGTCCTGAGGTTCAGTACCAGATACAGTATGTCCTGTGGTTCAGTATCAGATACAGTATGTCCTGTGGTTCAGTACCAGATACAGTATGTCCTGTGGTTCAGTACCAGATGCAGTATGTCCTGTGGTTCAGTACCAGATACAGTATGTCCTGTGGTTCAGTACCAGATACAGTATGTCCTGTGGTTCAGTACCAGATACAGTATGTCCTGTGGTTCAGTACCAGATACAGTATGTCCTGTGGTTCAGTACCAGATACAGTAGGTCCTGTGGTTCAGTATCATGTGTACTGCTTTCTTCTCTACAGTTAGACTCACTACTGAATACAGTATACTGGCACAGCTTTCTTCTCTACAATAATATACTGATATCTCTGGGTTATTCAGTAGGTTAGGGTATAAGGCTATGGTAGACTACAGTATCTCTGGGTTATTCAGTAGGGTAGGGTATAAGGCTATGGTAGACCACAGTATCTCTGGGGTATTCAGTAGGGTAGGGTATAAGGCTATGGTAGACTACAGTATCTCTGGGGTATTCAGTAGGGTAGGGTATAAGGCTATGGTAGACTACAGTATCTCTGGGGTATTCAGTAGGTTAGGGTATAAGGCTATGGTAGACTACAGTATCTCTGGGGTATTCAGTAAGGTAGGGTATAAGGCTATGGTAGACTACAGTATCTCTGGGGTATTCAGTAGGGTAGGGTATAAGGCTATGGTAGACTACAGTATCTCTGGGGTATTCAGTAGGGTAGGGTATAAGGCTATGGTAGACTACAGTATCTCTGGGGTATTCAGTAAGGTAGGGTATAAGGCTATGGTAGACTACAGTATCTCTGGGTTCATATATGTATAGATGTATAGTCACAGTACCACATGTCAACAACAGAAATGACACTGTGTCACACACACACACACACACACACACACACACACACACACACACACACACACACACACACACACACACACACACACACACACTCACAACACACACACACACGCACACAGCCACAGCAAGAAGTGTTAGAACGAATATGTTAACCTTTAACTCTATGACTCAACCTGTGGAGGTCTAAGGAGCCAATCAGAAGAGAGCGTCCGGTCATTCTGTGTATTTGACTCAGCAGAACACGGTGGGCCTGATGGATTCAGTCCAGTCGCTGGAGAAAGACTCCATTATACTATCGTTTTGAGTTCTGTAGTTCAGCAGTGTGTCTCCGACAATGGGAATAAGAATCGAGCCTGTTGTCTGTCTGTCTGGCCCGGCTCCCGACTCGTGGGCTCTTACTGAGAGGCTTTGTGTTAGATAATTGGTCTGCTCACATGGTGTCCTAAAGCTGTGGTTGCTTCCCAAACCGTATCCTCTTTACACTGCCATTTACCAGGGTCCTACGGGGAATAGGGTGCCACTTGGGATGTAGTCTGGGACTCGTCTTTCAGCCCCTCTGGAACACATTAACACCGTCAGCGGGAGAGGAGATGTATTTCTGACGTTGTTATGAAGTGGGAGCTTTGATTTTCTCCATTGTGTTGTGTAATTTTAGAAAGATGTGTGAGAGCAGGGATCTGACGTGAACCGGTCAACACAGCCTGTGAGAGAGAGAAAGACAGAGAGAGAGAGAGAGAGAGAGAGAGAGACAGAGAGAGAGAGAGAGAGAGAGAGACAGAGAGAGAGAGAGAGACAGAGAAAGAGAAAGAGAGAGAAAGGGAAGGAGAGAGAGACAAGACAGAGAGAGAGAGAGAAAGACAGAGAGAGAGAGAGAGAGAGAGAGACAGAGAGAGAGAGAGAGAGAGACAGAGAGACCCAGACCCAGTCGGGTTCAGACTGTGCATTGTCTGTGGATAATCATTTGAAGTGTTCCTGTAGAGTTCATGTCCCACTACTTTACCATATTTAAAAGCATGTGGCGATACTCTGAGAGGGAATGTACCATCCTCTCAAACTGTCACCGATCCCTCCGGAAATGTCATTACGCACACCTGGACCCTATTCCATTTGATTAGTAATTGTATAAGTGTGCCCTTCGTTCCCCATTGTCCTGTCTTATTGTTCCGATGTCCGTTGGTGTGTGTGAGTGCCTGTGCTGTGTGTTTTGTGCGTTCGTGCCCTTGTGGATTGCTCAGATGATTACGGGTCTCTTCTTGTTAATCGTTGTGTGTGCGTGTGTGTTATTTTATTTCGAGGTACTCCTCTGCTCTTTTGTTTGTGTTTCAACCTTGTGTTTTTGTTACGTGTTTGTTTGTTCTTCGTCCCCGTGCCTTGACAGGGCACGGCGTAATTTGGAGAATAATGAAAAAAAAAACTATTACGCATTTCTGCGCCTATCTCCCGGACCGTTGTTACCAGCGTGAAATCAAAATGATCATGCAACTGGTTTTAATGATTTACATTGTTAATAAATCTATATCATATTTCGATTTTCAGGACACACAACTTTCCCGGAATTATTTTAGTTGATTGAATCAATGTGGTGAAAATACATTTAGTGCAATTTCAACTGGAGATGAAAGTTTTCAGTGCAGTTTCAATTTGAGATGAATTAAAGTGTTTCACAATCCTTTACTCGCATATCTGATTATGTATACTGAACAAAAATATAAACAATTTCAAAGATTTTACTGAGTTACAGTTTGTAGAAGGAAATCAGTCATTTGAAATACATTCATTAGGCCCTAATCTATGGATTTCACATGACTGGGCAGGGGTGCAGCCATGGGTGGGCCTCGGAGGGCATGGGCCCACCCACTGGGGAGCCAGGACGAGCCCAAGGGCTTTATTACAGACATAAATACACCTTTGTGCTTATAGAATTATTTCTGGGGTCTTTTATTTCATGATACATGGGACCAACACTTTATATGTTGCGTTAATATTTTTGTTCAGTATAGATTAGTAGATGTTTTTCTAATAGTAAGTCTCTGTTGTCCGGGCAGCCGATGGACTGGGATGAACTGTAAACACTGGTTCTTCACGCACAGCCGTCTGCACACGTTGCTGTGTCAAGATGAGTACAGACGCATCCCTGTCTGACTGACACTCTGGAGGTGTGTGTGTGTGTGTGCGTGTGTGTGTGTGTGTGTGTGTGTGTGTGTGTGTGTGTGTGTGTTATGCTGACTCAGCTAAGATCACTCCACTGACTGATGGAGGAAAGTAACACACTCAAATGGCACCGTATTCCCTATGGGCCCTGGTCTAAAGTGGTGCACTAAGTAGGGAATAGGGTGGATATGGGTCCTGGTCTAAACTAGTGCACTATTTCGGGAATAGGGTGGATATGGGTCCTGGTCTAAAGTAGTGCACTATGTAGGGAATAGGGTGGTTATGGGTCCTGGTCTAAAGTAGTGCACTAGGTAGGGAATAGGGTGGTTATGGACCCTGGTCTAAAGTAGTACACTATGTAGGGAATAGGGTGGATATGGACCCTGGTCTAAAGTAGTGCACTAGGTAGGGAATAGGGTGGTTATGGGTCCTGGTCTAAAGTAGTGCACTATGTAGGGAATAGGGTGGATATGGACCCTGGTCTAAAGTAGTGCACTAGGTAGGGAATAGGGAGCCATTTAGTAACTCAAACAGTGAACCTCTTACAGATACTCCTGAATACTGACTGACTCATAATATATATAATATTAGTTTAATAGGTTTTAATTCTTGACATCTTAAAGTATTGTATTTTGACTTGCTGTTTAAAATAATTTCCCTACAGAGGACTACTTTAGACCAGGCCCATAGGATAGTTTTTACATTTTTGGGGGCGGAAAGATTGTTGCTTCCGTCAATGTAATTATCTGCTTCATTTCCAATCCCCCATTATATTTTTTTGGTAAATATATATATCCATATACATACACATACCTATATAGACATACATATACACATAAATACATATACATACCTATATAGACACACATACTTTTTTAAGAATATACCTTTATTATTCCCCAAACCCTACCACCCTTCCCCAACTGAAGTAAACTAATAAACAATAACACTTAGGCTTCTACCTTCAGTATATACATATTATACACATTTTACAGACACAATCTATTTTACAATAGTTATATTTTGTTTGTTTTTAGTCCTTCATCTATTTCTGATGTCCATCCAGTTTCATTTATATTTGTAACTGTTCTATTTCACAACATTTCTGAACCTATATACATTTTACAGACCTGTATGTTTTACATTGGTTATCTTGTTATTAGTCCCACCCTTCAGCTCCATTCAACCCCTCCCATCTATCTCTCAACATTCCATTTTGGATTTCTATTTGCCATATATTTTTCAACTGTGCTGTGATGCTTCACAAAAGTACTGAACATTTCTATTCTCATAGTTTCTACAGATTGTAAATTAAAAATAAACATTTTTGCTAAAATAATTATTATATTTCTGATTGATTGACTATGGCTTTTCAAATAAGGATAGGGTGCCTTTATACCAGGACCAATAGGATAGGGTGCCTTTATACCTGGACCAATAGGATAGGGTGTCTTTAAATGAGGACCAATAGGATAGGGTGCCTTTAAATGAGGACAAATAGGATAGGGTGCCTTTATACCAGGACCAATAGGATAGGGTGCCTTTATAACTGGACCAATAGGATAGGGTGCCTTTAAACGAGGACCAATAGGATAGGGTGCCTTTATACCAGGACCAATAGGATAGGGTGCCTTTAAATGAGGACCAATATGATAGGGTGCCTTTATACCAGGACCAATAGGATAGGGTGCCTTTATACCAGGACCAATAGGATAGGGTGCCTTTAGACCAGGACCAATAGGATAGGGTGCCTTTATACCAGGACCAATAGGATAGGGTGTCTTTATACCAGGACCAATAGGATAGGGTGCCTTTATACCAGGACCAATAGGATAGGGTGTCTTTATACCAGGACCAATAGGATAGGGTGCCTTTATACCAGGACCAATAGGATAGGGTGCCTTTTTACCAGGACCAATAGGATAGGGTGCCTTTTTACCAGGACCAATAGGATAGGGTGCCTTTAAATGAGGACCAATAGGATAGGGTGCCTTTATACCTGGACCAATAGGATAGGGTGCCTTTAAATGACGACCAATAGGATAGGGTGCCTTTATACCAGGACCAATAGGATAGGGTGCCTTTACACCAGGACCAATAGGATAGGGTGCCTTTATAACTGGACCAATAGGATAGGGTGACTTTAAATGAGGACCAATAGGATAGGGTGCCTTTAAATGAGGACCAATACGATAGGGTGCCTTTATACCTGGACCAATAGGATAGGGTGCCTTTAAATGAGGACCAATAGGATAGGGTGCCTTTATACCTGGACCAATAGGATAGGGTGCCTTTATACCAGGACCAATAGGATAGGGTGCCTTTAAATGAGGACCAATAGGATAGGGTGCCTTTATACCTGGACCAATAGGATAGGGTGCCTTTATACCTGGACCAATAGGATAGGGTGCCTTTATACCTGGACCAATAGGATAGGGTGCCTTTAAATGAGGACCAATAGGATAGGGTGTCTTTATACCAGGACCAATAGGATAGGGTGCCTTTAATAAATGAGGACCAATAGGATAGGGTGCCTTTATACCAGGACCAATAGGATAGGGTGTCTTTATACCTGGACAAATAGGATAGGGTGCCTTTAAATGAGGACCAATAGGATAGGGTGTCTTTAAATGAGGACCAATAGGATAGGGTGCCTTTAAATGAGGACCAATAGGATAGGGTGCCTTTATACCACGACCAATAGGATAGGGTGCCTTTATACCAGGACCAATAGGATAGGGTGCCTTTATACCTGGACCAATAGGATAGGGTGCCTTTATACCAGGACCAATAGGATAGGGTGCCTTTAAATGAGGACCAATAGGATAGGGTGTCTTTAAATGAGGACCAATAGGATAGGGTGCCTTTAAATGAGGACCAATAGGATAGGGTGCCTTTATACCACGACCAATAGGATAGGGTGCCTTTATACAGGACCAATAGGATAGGGTGCCTTTATACCTGGACCAATAGGATAGGGTGCCTTTATACCACGACCAATAGGATAGGGTGCCTTTAGACCAGGACCAATAGGATAGGGTGCCTTTAGACCAGGACCAATAGGATAGGGTGCCTTTAAATGAGGACCAATAGGATAGGGTGCCTTTAAACGAGGACCAATAGGATAGGGTGCCTTTATACCTCGACCAATAGGATAGGATGCCTTTATACCTGGACCAATAGGATAGGGTGCCTTAAATGAGGACCAATAGGATAGGGTGCCTTTATACCAGGACCAATAGGATAGGGTGCCTTTAATAAATGAGGACCAATAGGATAGGGTGCCTTTATACCAGGACCAATAGGATAGGGTGTCTTTAAATGAGGACCAATAGGATAGGGTGCCTTTAGACCGGGACCAATAGGATAGGGTGTCTTTATACCAGGACCAATAGGATAGGGTGCCTTTAGACCAGGACCAATATGATAGGGTGCCTTTATACCACGACCAATAGGATAGGGTGCCTTTATACCAGGACCAATAGGATAGGGTGTCTTTATACCAGGACCAATAGGATAGGGTGCCTTTAGACCAGGACCAATAGGATAGGGTGCCTTTAAACGAGGACCAATAGGATAGGGTGCCTTTATACCAGGACCAATAGGATAGGGTGCCTTTAGACCAGGACCAATAGGATAGGGTGTCTTTATACCAGGACCAATAGGATAGGGTGCCTTTAAATGAGGACCAATAGGATAGGGTGCCTTTTTACCAGGACCAATAGGATAGGGTGCCTTTTTACCAATACCCTGTAGTATATAATTTCTGTACTGCAGGGTTAAAATCTAATGGTCAAATAACATCCTCTCCTGACCCTGTTCTGCATCTCCCAGTCTAGTTTGTTAAAACCAATCCTCTCCTGCATCTCCCAGTCTAGTTTGTTAAAACCAATCCTCTCCTGCATCTCCCAGTCTAGTTTGTTAAAACCATTCCTCTTCTGCATCTCCGAGTCTAGTTTGTTAAAACCATTCCTCTTCTGCATCTCCCAGTCTAGTTTGTTAAAACCAATCCTCTCCTGCATCTCCCAGTCTAGTTTGTTAAAACCATTCCTCTCCTGCATCTCCCAGTCAAGTTTGTTAAAACCATTGCTGTTCTCTTGCATATCCCAGTCTAGTTTGTTAAAACCAATCCTCTCCTCCATCTCCCAGTCTAGTTTGTTAAAACCATTCCTCTCCTCCATCTCCCAGTCTAGTTTGTTAAAACCATTCCTCTCCTCCATCTCCCAGTCTAGTTTGTTAAAACCATTCCTCTCCTCCATCTCCCAGTCTAGCTTGTTTAATCCATTCCTGTTCTCCTGTTTTACTATACCTCTGGAGTGCTTGCTTCACTCCCAGAGTTCAGAACAACAAACATTCCTGAGAAACTGGGCGGTTGAACCAGTGTTTTAAAAACAGAAGCTGAGTTTTTTGTTGTTGTTGTTGTTGTTGCTGCTGCTGTTCACTGTTTGTGCAGAAGGAGAAACGCAGATCATATCCTGTTATTGGTTAGGCTGGTATCTTTATAGTGCAGTGACACACACCCTCAGTCTGCCGGCCTGTTAAAGGGGCAGTGTTTAGTTATACATTAGCATGAAGGAGAGTTAACTGCTACCTGATGTCATTGGAGGTGGCTGTGGATACGCTAGGCTTCTCTGGACACGCTAGGCTTCTCTGGACACGCTAGGCTTCTCTGGACACGCTAGGCTTCTCTGTACACGCTAGGCTTCTCTGGATACGCTAGGCTTCTCTGGACACGCTAGGCTTCTCTGGACACGCTAGGCTTCTCTGGAAACGCTAGGCTTCTCTGGACACGCTAGGCTTCTCTGGACACGCTAGGCTTCTCTGGACACGCTAGGCTTCTCTGGATACGCTAGGCTTCTCTGGGCACGCTAGGCTTCTCTGGATACGCTAGGCTTCTCTGAATACGCTAGGCTTCTCTGGGCACGTGTGTGTGTGTGTGTGTGTGTGTGTGTGTGTGTGTGTGTGTGTGTGTGTGTGTGTGTGTGTGCGCGTGTGTGTAGATGATGTGTGTGTGTGTAGATGATGGGTGTGTGTGTGTGTGTGTGTGTGTGTTTATGTGTAGATGATGGGTGTGTGTGTAGATGATGTGTGTGTGTGTGTGTGTGAATATGTGTAGATGATGTGTGTGTGTGTAGATGATGGGTGTGTGTGTGTGTGTGTTTATGTGTAGATGGTGTGTGTGTGTGTGTGTGTGTGTGTGTGTGTGTGTGTGTGTGTGTGTGTGTGTGTGTGTGTGTGTGTTATGTGTAGATGATGTGTGTGTGTGTGTGTGTGTGTGTGTGTGTGTGTGTGTGTGTGATTATGTGTAGATGATGTGTGTGTGTGTAGATGATGGGTGTGTGTTTGTGTGTGTGTGTGTGTGTGTGTATGTGTGTTTATGTGTAGATGATGTGTGTGTGTGTGTGTGTGTGTGTGTGTGTGTGTGTGTGTGTGTGTGTGTGTGTGTGTGTGATTATGTGTAGATGATGTGTGTGTGTGTAGATGATGGGTGTGTGTGTGTGTGATTATGTGTAGATGATGTGTGTGTGTGTAGATGATGGGTGTGTGTGTGTGTGTGTTTATGTGTAGATGATGTGTGTGTGTGTGTGTGTGTGTGTGTGTGTGTGTGTGTGTGTGTGTGTGTGTGTGTGTGTGTGTGTGTGTGTGGACACAGTGTGCTTCTCTGCGCCTTCTTAACCAGGCTGGATACTCATGACTTCACTGCAAAAAAAACAAAAACAAGGCCGGGTTCACACCGCAAGTCAAGGACGTCATTTTGACTGAGTGCATTTTTGAGGTGCTCAGGTCAACATTGGTCCAGGTCAGCATCCTGTTGAGGAAATAGTAGTGTACCTCTGAACCTTACCACACTGTTTAGCCAATAGATGTTTAGATACGACCACAGATCATCGGAACAGTCCTTAGAAGGATCCTTAAAACCTTTACAATGAGATTATTTGAGAACTGCACTGATACAAATTCTCCCATTGACATTACATTGTTTAGGTTAAAAGTCTGGGTAGAGAGAGAAGGCTGTTGAATTTTTCCCAAAACTGTGTTTGTATGGAGGAGAAAAACATACTATCAGTGGTGTCAATGATATATTTGGTAGCAAACAAATGTGAGTTATAAAAAACACTTCCGAATTTAGCGGATGGGCTCAAAGACCAAGGACGTTTACTCCATGACTCACAGAAGCAGCAGTGTGGTAGTCTCTGAGGCTCATGGCCAGCATGTGTAGGGCATAAAGCCGTAAGCTGTAGGCCTGCAACTAAGTGAATGGCATCATGAATCCTTGACCTCCGCTGAGGTGAGGTCTGCTGTTAGGTGAGGTTGGGTGTTAGGTGAGGTTGGGTGTTAGGTGAGGTCTGCTGTTAGGTGAGGTTGGGTGTTAGGTGAGGTTGGGTGTTAGGTGAGGTTGGGTGTTAGGTGAGGTCTGATGTTAGGTGAGGTCTGGTGTTAGGTGAGGTTGGGTGTTAGGTGAGGTCGGGTGTTAGGTGAGGTCTGGTGTTAGGTGAGGTTGGGTGTTAGGTGAGGTTGGGTGTTAGGTGAGGTCTGGTGTTAGGTGAGGTCTGGTGTTAGGTGAGGTCGGGTGTTAGGTGAGGTCTGGTGTTAGGTGAGGTCTGCTGTTGGGTGAGGTTGGGTGTTAGGTGAGGTCTGGTGTTAGGTGAGGTTGGGTGTTAGGTGAGGTCTGGTGTTAGGTGAGGTTGGGTGTTAGGTGAGGTCTGGTGTTAGGTGAGGTTGGGTGTTAGGTGAGGTCTGGTGTTAGGTGAGGTCTGGTGTTAGGTGAGGTCTGGTGTTAGATGAGGTCTGGTGTTAGGTGAGGTCTGCTGTTAGGTGAGGTTGGGTGTTAGGTGAGGTTGGGTGTTAGGTGAGGTTGGGTTTTAGGTGAGGTTGGGTGTTAGGTGAGGTCTGGTGTTAGGTGAGGTTAAGTGTTAGGTGAGGTCTGGTGTTAGGTGAGGTCTGGTGTTAGGTGAGGTTGGGTGTTAGGTGAGGTCTGGTGTTAGGTGAGGTCTGGTGTTAGATGAGGTCTGGTGTTAGGTGAGGTCTGGTGTTAGGTGAGGTCTGGTGTTAGGTGAGGTCTGCTGTTGGGTGAGGTCTGGTGTTAGGTGAGGTCTGGTGTTAGGTGAGGTCTGCTGTTGGGTGAGGTCTGGTGTTAGGTGAGGTTTGGTGTTAGGTGAGGTCTGGTGTTAGGTGAGGTCTGGTGTTAGGTGAGGTTGGGTGTTAGGTGAGGTCTGGTGTTAGGTGAGGTTGGGTGTTAGGTGAGGTCTGCTGTTAGGTGAGGTTGGGTGTTAGGTGAGGTCTGGTGTTAGGTGAGGTCTGGTGTTAGGTGAGGTTGGGTGTTAGGTGAGGTCTGGTGTTAGGTGAGGTCTGGTGTTAGATGAGGTCTGGTGTTAGGTGAGGTCTGGTGTTAGGTGAGGTCTGGTGTTAGGTGAGGTCTGCTGTTGGGTGAGGTCTGGTGTTAGGTGAGGTCTGGTGTTAGGTGAGGTCTGGTGTTAGATGAGGTTGGGTGTTAGGTGAGGTCTGGTGTTAGGTGAGGTCTGGTGTTAGGTGAGGTCTGCTGTTGGGTGAGGTCTGGTGTTAGGTGAGGTCTGGTGTTAGGTGAGGTCTGCTGTTGGGTGAGGTCTGGTGTTAGGTGAGGTTTGGTGTTAGGTGAGGTCTGGTGTTAGGTGAGGTCTGGTGTTAGGTGAGGTTGGGTGTTAGGTGAGGTCTGGTGTTAGGTGAGGTTGGGTGTTAGGTGAGGTCTGATGTTAGGTGAGGTTGGGGGTTAGGTGAGATATATTTTATAATGTCCTTTAACTCCTCTCTCCTGTAGTTTATATGAACATGGTGCGTTCCACGGTCAGGGTTATGTGGAGTTGTTTATGATATATACATGATATTCCTCCGGTCTGGAGCCCCTCACAGCGAACCACGTGCTCCAAGCATGACTGGAAACATGCTGCAATTGTAAAAAAATATATAATATTATAGTTGTGTGTCGTATTTCTTTTTAAATTGTTGCTCCTATATTTGTCTTGTAATTACGTTCAGGAAAATATAGGTTCTACTGAGTGAGACTGAGCCACAGAGAGAGAATAAAACAGAAAATGTATATTTTGAATTCCTCTGTTGCCATCTGAGAAACAAAGACTGAGGATTAAAGCAACATGAGATTGGTTACGAGTCGCGTCTCGAAATCTGTCCAAAATATCTTGTCTTGGTGCCGGCTCGTATATGTTGTGGTTATCATCTATATCACCCTCTCCATTTCATCATCCAAGTAACTGCTTCCCCGTTTCCCCTTTTTCCCCCGCTCCCCTGCTCCACGGAGAGTTAGGAGGGCGTAATTACAGAGTAGAGCAGTTGTGTTTAAACTGCAATGCAGTTTGCCGTTCTTCACATAAACTGTCAGGAGCTTGAATGTGAAACGCAGCAGAATAAGCGTTATTTCTGAGTGGAGTGTCTGCCAATAGTCAGAACAGAATAACACGTCGTGGTCCAGCCAGCCCGCTCTGGCCACAATGTTTATTTATCTGGAGAGAGCTCATCGATGGAATTTCAGAATTAACTGACAGACTTAAAAATATTTATTGAAATGGCAGAAAAACCAAATGAACGTCAGAGAACATCCGTCATCACTGGTGGAGAGAAGAAGAGCATGTAGGAGAGAGGAGGAAAGGGAATAGAAAGCAGGGGTGAGGAGTAGAGAATCACCTAAATCTAATGAAAAAATACAGTTATTAGAACACTTCTCACAGAACACTGCAGAACCACTCCTTATAGTTCTAGAACCTCTCACCTTGTGTAGTCAACACTAAATGACGGAACACTGCAGAACCACTCCTTATAGTTCTAGAACCTCTCACCCTGTGTAGTCAACACTAAATGACGGAACACTGCAGAACCACTCCTTATAGTTCTAGAACCTCTCACCCTGTGTAGTCAACACTAAATGACGGAACACTGCAGAACCACTCCTTATACTTCTAGAATCTCTCACCCTGTGTAGTCAACACTAAATGACGGAACACTGCAGAACCACTCCTTATAGTTCTAGAACCTCTCACCCTGTGTAGTCAACACTAAATGACGGAACACTGCAGAACCACTCCTTATAGTTCTAGAACCTCTCACCCTGTGTAGTCAACACTAAATGACGGAACACTGCAGAACCACTCTCTATAGTTCTAGAACCTCTCACCCTGTGTAGTCAACACTAAATGACGGAACACTGCAGAACCACTCTCTATAGTTCTAGAACCTCTCACCCTGTGTAGTCAACACTAAATGACGGAACACTGCAGAACCACTCCTTATAGTTCTAGAACCTCTCACCCTGTGTAGTCAACACTAAATGACGGAACACTTGTCAAAACAGAAACAGAAAAAGGTGACCAGAAAAGGTAGAATTCTCATTTATTAATAAGTAGAAAAATATACTTCAGCCTACATCAATTTATACACAAGTGTGTATTACATTTAAGTTAGTTGTCTTAGTATTATTTGTCATTGCATAATTTGTATCCTACATCTCCCTTATATTATAGTATGATGTACTCTTATAGGCCCCAGTAAAAGTTGCTAACGCAGTAGTAGTAGTAGCAGGACATCCTTCTCAAAACTCTTTTCATATGTGAGCTGAGCTGGCTTTCATTTAGAGCTGAATGAATGGAGGCATAAAAGGAGGCAGGCCAGGGGAGAACACACTGAGATACACTGAGACACACCAAGACACACTGAGACACACCAAGACACACTGAGACACACTGAGGCACACTGAGACACACTGAGAAACACCGAGACACACTGAGACACACTGAGACACACTGAGACACACCAAGACACACTGAGACACACTGAGACACACAGAGACACACTGAGACACACAGAGACACACTGAGACACACTGAGACACACTGAGACACACAGAGACACACTGAGACACACTGAGACATACTGAGACACACTGAGACACACAGAGACACACTGAGACACACAGAGACACACTGAGACACACTGAGACATACAGAGACACACTGAGACACACAGAGACACACTGAGACACACAGAGACTTACCGAGACACACTGAGACACACCAAGACACACTGAGATACACTGAGACACACTGAGACACACCAAGACACACTGAGACACACTGAGGTGTGGGGTTATGTTTGGTCTGGGGCTTGGGGTAAATTGGGGTTATGGTTGGTCTGGGAATTGGGGTGAATTGGGGTTATGGTTGGTCTGGGGCTTGGGGTAAATTGGGGTTATGGTTGGTCTGGGGATTGGGGTGAATTGGGGTTATGGTTGGTCTGGGGGCTTGGGGTGAATTGGGGTTATGGTTGGTCTGGGGCTTGGGTGAATTGGGGTTGTGGTTGGTCTGGGGCTTTGGGTGTATTGGGGTTGGGATTGGGGCTAGAGATAGGGTTAGGGGCGTCTGTAAAGCCCGCAGGGAGAGGAGCGAACATGTCTAGAAAACACACACTTAGTTGCAAAAGCTTCAAAAAGAGCAAAAATGTGAATCAGAAAATAACTATAAAAGATCCTCAAGTGAGACATTGTTGTGGAGCCATCCTCTCTATTCTTCTTTGAACAACTCGGCAGAACCGTCGTTGTTTCAGCGATGGTCTTAGTTTTGTGCCAAAACTGCCACTGACACGACCGTCACTTACAGCTGAGAAGCCAGAGGAGACTGAGGTACTAGTACTAATTGATGATTGCCCAGCAGAGGTGGAGAGCAAACTTTCCTGTACTAATTGATGATTGCCTAGGAGAGGTGGAGAGCAAACTTTCCTGTACTAATTGATGATTGCCTAGGAGAGGTGGAGAGCAAACTTTCCTTTACTAATTGATGATTGCCTAGGGAGAGGTGGAGAGCAAACTTTCCTTTACTAATTGATGATTGCCAAGGAGAGGTGGAGAGCAAACTTTCCTGTACTAATTGATGATTGCCTAGGAGAGGTGGAGAGCAAACTTTCCTGTACTAATTGATGATTGCCTAGGAGAGGAGACACCGCTCCCCAAACAATAGGGCCACTGATTACCAAAACAAGTCATAAATTGCCTTGCGCCTCGATCCTGGTTGATGTGACGACAGCTATCTACGAGTTATAAGCAGTCCCCACACCAAGTAAGTCACTGGCAAGACAGGCAGCACTTAATTATAGTAGATGGCAAAAGTCAGTACTAGACCACAACAGATAAAGACAAAACAATTATACTAATCACTTCTGGAGATAACAGGAGTCCTCTAGTTATAGAATCACTCCTGGAGATAACAGGAGTCCTCTAGTTATAGAATCACTCCTGGAGATAACAGGAGTCCTCTAGCTCTAGAACCACTCCAGGAGATATCAGGAGTCCTCTAGCTCTAGAACCACTCCTGGAGATATCAGGAGTCCTCTAGCTCTAGAATCACTCCTGGAGATATCAGGAGTCCTCTGGCTCTAGTATCACTCCTGGAGATATCAGGAGTCCTCTAGCTCTAGAATCACTCCTGGAGATATCAGGAGTCCTCTAGCTCTAGAATCACACCTGGATATATCAGGAGTCCTCTAGCTCTAGAATCACTCCTGGAGATATCAGGAGTCCTCTAGCTCTAGAATCACTCCTGGAGATATCAGGAGTCCACTAGCTCCAGAATCACTCCTGGAGATATCAGGAGACCTCTAGAATCACTCCTGGAGATATCAGGAGTCCTCTAGCTCTAGAATCACTCTTGGAGATATCAGGATTCCTCTAGCTCTAGAACCCCTCCTGGAGATATCAGGAGACCTCTAGCTCTAGAATCACTCCTGGAGATATCAGGAGTCCTCTAGCTCTAGAATCACTCCTGGAGATATCAGGAGACCTCTAGCTCTAGAATCACTCCTGGAGATATCAGGAGACCTCTAGCTCTAGAACCCCTCCTGGAGATATCAGGAGTCCTCTAGCTCTAGAACCCCTCCTGGAGATATCAGGAGTCCTCTAGCTCTAGAACCCCTCCTGGAGATATCAGGAGTCCTCTAGCTCTAGAACCCCTCCTGGAGATATCAGGAGTCCTCTAGAACCACTCCTGGAGATATCAGGAGTCCCTCTAGCTCTAGAATCACTCCTGGAGATATCAGGAGTCCCCTAGCTCTAGTATCACTCCTGGAGATATCAGGATTCCTCTAGCTCTAGAATCACTCCTGGAGATATCAGGAGTCCCCTAGCTCTAGAACCACTCCTGGAGATATCAGGAGTCCTGTAGCTCTAGAATCACTCCTGGAGATATCAGGAGTCCTCTGGCTCTAGAATCACTCCTGGAGATATCAGGAGTCCTCTAGCTCTAGAACCCCTCTTGGAGATATCAGGAGTCCTCTAGCTATAGACTGAAGCACTTTTAGAAACCATATAGATTTTAGATTTCTGTGTCACGGAGGCTCTCCGCACTGCTAAAGCTAACTCTCTCTCCTCTGCTCTCATCCTTCTAGACCTATCTGCTGCCTTTGATACTGTGAACCATCAGATCCTCCTCTCCACCCTCTCCGAGCTGGGCATCTCCGGCGCGGCCCACGCTTGGATTGCGTCCTACCTGACAGGTCGCTCCTACCAGGTGGCGTGGCGAGAATCTGTCTCCGCACCACGTGCTCTCACCACTGGTGTCCCCCAGGGCTCTGTTCTAGGCCCTCTCCTGTTCTCACTATACACCAAGTCACTTGGCTCTGTCATATCCTCACACGGTCTCTCCTATCATTGCTATGCAGACGACACACAATTAATCTTCTCCTTTCCCCCTTCTGACAACCAGGTGGCGAATCGCATCTCTGCATGTCTGGCAGACATATCAGTGTGGATGACGGATCACCACCTCAAGCTGAACCTCGGCAAGACGGAGCTGCTCTTCCTCCCGGGGAAGGACTGCCCGTTCCATGATCTCGCCATCACGGTTGACAACTCCCTTGTGTCCTCCTCCCAGAGTGCTAAGAACCTTGGCGTGATCCTGGACAACACCCTGTCGTTCTCCACTAACATCAAGGCGGTGACCCGATCCTGTAGGTTCATGCTCTACAACATTCGCAGAGTACGACCCTGCCTCACACAGGAAGCGGCGCAGGTCCTAATCCAGGCACTTGTCATCTCCCGTCTGGATTACTGCAACTCGCTATTGGCTGGGCTCCCTGCCTGTGCCATCAAACCCCTACAACTCATCCAGAACGCCGCAGCCCGTCTGGTGTTCAACCTTCCCAAGTTCTCTCACGTCACCCCGCTCCTCCGCTCTCTCCACTGGCTTCCAGTTGAAGCTCGCATCCGCTACAAGACCATGGTGCTTGCCTACGGAGCTGTGAGGGGAACGGCACCTCCGTACCTTCAGGCTCTGATCAGGCCCTACACCCAAACAAGGGCACTGCGTTCATCCACCTCTGGCCTGCTCGCCTCCCTACCTCTGAGGAAGCACAGTTCCCGCTCAGCCCAATCAAAACTGTTCGCTGCTCTGGCACCCCAATGGTGGAACAAGCTCCCTCACGATGCCAGGACAGCGGAGTCAACCACCACCTTCCGGAGACACCTGAAACCCCACCTCTTTAAGGAATACCTGGGATAGGATAAAGTAATCCTTCTAACCCCCCCCCCCCTTTAAAAGATTAGATGCACTATTGTAAAGTGGTTGTTCTACTGGATATTATAGGTGAATGCACCAATTTGTAAGTCGCTCTGGATAAGAGCGCCTGCTAAATGACTTAAATGTAAAATGTAAATGTAGAGACCATGGAGACTTTATACACATTAGAGACTGTAGAGAATGTATATACTTTAGAGACCTTAGAGACCATAAAGATTTTAGAGACTAGAAAACATAGAGACTTTAGAGACAATAGAGAGCATATAGACTGTTAGACCATAGAGACCATAGAGACATTAATAACCATTAAGACTTTAAAGACCTTAGAGACTTTAGAGATATTATAGACTTCAGAGACTGCAGAGACTTTAGAGACCATAGAGACTTTAGAGACCTTATAGACTTTAGAGACCATGGATACTTTAGAGACCTTATAGACTTTAGCGACCTTATAGACTTTAGAGTCCATGGATACTTTACAGACCATAGACTTTGGAGACCTTATAGACTTTCGAGACCTTAGACTTTAGAGACCTTATAGACTTTAGAGACTTTAGAGACTTTAGAGACTATAAAACATAGAGACGAGAGACAATATAGAACATATAGACTGGACCATAGAAACCAAAGAGACGTTAGAGACCTTAGAGACTTTAGAAACCTTAGAGCCTTTAGAGATTATATAGACTGTAGAGTCTGTAGAGGTGACTCTGGGATGCTGGCCGTCTAGGCAGAGTTCCTCTGTCCAGTGTCTGTGCTCTTTTGCCCATCTTAATCTTTTATTTTTATTGGCCTAAGAAACTGCTTTTTCTTTGCAACTCTGCCTAGAAGGCCAGCATCCCGGAGTCGCCTCTTCACTGTTGACGTTTCAGAAGAAAGTTCTTTGTTTCTGGCAGTTTTGAGCCTGTAATCAAACCCACAAATGCTGATGCTTCAGATACTCAACTAGTCTAAATAAGGCCAGTTTTATTGCTTCTTTAATCAGTTTTCAGCTATGCTAACATAATTGTAAAAGGGTTTTCTAATGATCAATTAGTCTTTTAAAATGATAAACTTCAATTAGCTAACACAATGTGCCATTGGAACACAGGAGTGATGGTTGCTGATAATGGTCCTCTGTACGCATATGTAGATATTCCAGCTACAATAATCATTTACAACATTAACAATGTCTACACTGTATTTCTGATCCGTTTGATGTTATTTTAATGGGCAAAAAATGCGATTTTCTTTCAAAAACAAGGACATTTCTAAGTGACCCCAAACTTTTGAACGGTAGTGTAGCTTAGAGAGTTTAAAGACCTGAAAGAATTTAGAGACCAAATACTTTAAATACCTTAGAGATCTTCAAAACCCTAGAGACCATAGAGAATGTGGAGACCAGAGAGACCTAGAGACAAACAAAGGGTGGTGGTCAGGAAGTCCAGGATCCAGGTGCAGAGGGAGGTGTTTAGTCCCAGGGTCGTTAGCTTAGTGATGAGCTTTGAGGGCACTGTGGTGTTGAACGCTGAGCTGTAGTCAATGAATAGCATTATAACGTAGGTGTTACTTTTGTCCAAGTGGCAATAGAGATTGCACCATCTGCGGATCTGTTGGGGAGGTATTCAAATTGGAGTGGGTCTAGTGGTTCTTGGATAATGGTGTTGATGTAAGCCTTGAACATCTTTTCAAAGCACTTCATGGCTACAGATCTGAGTGCTACGGGTCGGTAGTCATTTAGGCAGGTTACCTTGGTGTTCTTGGGCCAGGGACTTTGGTGGTCTTTTTTAAATATGTTGGTATTACAGACTTGGACAGGGAGAGGTTGAAAATGTCAGTGAAGACACTTGCCAGTTGGTCAGCGCATGCTCAAAGTACACTTCCTGGTAATCCGTCTGGCCCTGCAGCCTTGTAAATGTTGACCTGTTTAACTTCACTAGGATAGGGGGCAGCATTCGGAATTTTGGATGAAAAGCATGCCAAAACTAAACTGCCTGCTACTCAGGCCCAGAAGCTAGGATATGCATAGATTAGATTTGGATAGAAAACACTCTGAAGTTTCTAAAACTGTTTGAATGATGTCTGTGTGTATAGCATAACTTATTTGGCAGGCGAATCCGGACAAACCATCCAGGATTTTTTTTTTTAGGTCACTTTCTATTCAATGTTTTTCATTGGGAATCTAGAATTCTAAGGCAGTTGCTTGCAGTTCCTATCGCTACCGCTGGATGTCAACAGTCTTTAGAAATTGGTTGATGTTTTTCCTTTGTGTAATGAAGAAGCAGCCCTGTTCAGAATGAGGGTCGAGGGAAGTGTATTGTTTGAAATAGGCTCGTGACCTGAAAAGCACGCTCCACTTTGTTTTCCTCCTGCATTGAACGCAGTTTATCCCATCTTAAATTTGATCAATTATTTACGTAAAAAAATACCTAAAATTGTATTAGGAAAGTTGTTTGAAATGTTTGGACAAAGATTACAGGTAACTTATGAGATATTTTGTAGTCATGTTGCGCGAGTTGGAACCGGTGTTTTTCTGGATCAAATGCGCCAAATAAACGGACATTTTGTATATATAACGACAGAATTTATCGAACAAAAGGACCATTTGTGATGTTTAATGGACATATTGGAGTGCCAACAGAAGAAGATCATCAAAGGTAAGGCAAGAATTATATGTTATTTCTGACTTTTGTGTTGTGCCTGACGTGTTGAATTATGATTTCATGTGTTTGTTTGCTGGGGTGCTGTCCTCAGATAATAGCATGGTTTGCTTTCGCCGTAAAGCCTTTTTGAAATCGGACAACAAGTTTATCTGGTCCCGTATGGCTCAGTTGGTAGAGCATGGTGTTTGCAATGCCAGGGTTGTGGGTTTGATTCCCATGGGGGACCAGTATGGGAAAAAAAATACAGAAATGTATGCATTCACTACTGTAAATTGCTCTGGATAAGAGCATCTTATGACTAAAATGTAAATGGTGGATAATACTTGTATGTTTGAGGAATTTTAATTATGAGATTTCTGTTGTTTGAATTTGGTGCCCTGCAAATTCACTGGCTGTTGTCGAGGTGGGACACTAGCATCCCAGAGAGGTTAAAGGTCTTACTCACATCGGCTCCGGTCAGCGTAATCACACAGTCGTCCAGAACAGCTGATGCTCTCATGCATGCTTCAGTGTTGTTTGCCTCGAAGCGAGCATAGAAGTTATTTAGCTCGTCTGGTAGGCTTGTGTCACTGGGCAGCTCGATGCTGTGCTTCCCTTTGTAGTCTTTAATAGTTTGCAAGCCCTGCTACATCAACGAATTGGCGTGGGCACTAGAACAGTCTGCAGCAACCGGCCTCACCCTACTAGAATATGAAATCAAAATTCTACTGTTTGCTGATGATCTGGTGCTTCTGTCCCCAACCAAGGAAGGCCTACAACAGCACCTACATCTTCTTCACAGATTCTGTCAGACCTGGGGCAAAAATATCCACCAATTAATGCATGCAGAGCAGAAGTAGGACGATACCAGCTAGTTATCAAAATACAGAAAAGAGCTGATTCTGCAACCACCTATAAAGAAGCGATTCCCAAACTTTCCATAACAAAGCCATCACCTATAGAGAGATGAATCTCTCTATAGGTGATTGAGAAAGGCCGCCTTAGGCAGACCTGGCTCTCAAGAGAAGACAGGCTATGTGCACACTGTCCACAAAATGAGGTGGAAACAGAGCTCCAATTCCTAACCTCCTGTCAAAATGTATGACCATGTTAGAGACACATATTTGCCTCAGATTACACAGATCCACAAAGAATTAGGAAACAAATCCAATTTGATAAACTCCCATATCTGTTAGGTGAAATACCACGGGGTGCCATCACAGCAGCAAAATGTGTGACTTGTTGCCACAAGAAAAGGGCAACCAGTTAAGTTTGCACATTGTTACAACACAGTGTATATATATATAATATGACATTTAAAATGTCTTCTGTAATTTTTTTGAGTGTAATGTTTACTGTACATTTGTTTGTGTTTATTTCACTTTTGTTTATTATCTATTTCACTATTTTTGTAAAGTGTTTCCTAGTGCCAATTAGTCCCTTACATTTAGAGAGAGAGAGAGAGAGAGAGAGAGAGAGAGAGAGAGAGAGAGAGAGAGAGAGAGAGAGAGAGAGAGACAGAGAGAGAGACAGAGAGAGAGAGAGAGAGGGAGAGAGAGACAGAGGGAGAGAGAGACAGAGGGAGAGAGACAGAGGGAGAGAGAGAGAGAGAGAGAGAGAGAGAGAGAGAGACAGAGGGAGAGAGACAGAGGGAGAGAGAGAGGGAGAGGGAGAGAGAGAGAGAGAGAGATAGAGAGAGAGAGAGACAGAGCTGTATGGTGAAAGTGACAGTGGTCAGTGTGTGTAGAAAATGTACATTTAGTCATTTACCAGATGCTCTTTTCCAGAGTGACTTCCAGTTAGTGCATACATCTTAAGGTAGCTAGGTAACCACTTATCTCGGTCATAGTAAGTCAAAATATTCCTTAATAAAGCATCCAATCTCCTCCTCACTCGCCACGAGTACGAAACGTACAAAACGATCCAGTTTTACTACAACAGGGGATTTCCAATACTCAAAACCTGCACTGAACATAAGCTCACTAAATATTTGTTATATTCTGTATCACCAGTTGGAATGACATTTTGATTTTTATATTTTCATCCCTTTGGACAACTTTCAAGAAGTTTTGTTTGGAAGTCTGTCTCTGGTTATATTGGGAGAGACAGACCGACAGGTGCAAACAAATAAAGTTTGCTCTCCTCTCTATTCCGCCCGAGGGCCTCTCGTGTATACAGCAAAGGAAGCCCAAATATACCAGGACCCACAGCATCCCACTCCAAATCTACTTACCGCCTTCGTTCAGCGTCTTACACTAACACTCTCTGCTGAGCTGCTGCAACAATAAACACTTTGGATGCCCACTATATTCTTTATTTACTACTTTTGACTAGGGCCCATAGGGTTTATGTAGGTAATAGGGTGCCATTTGGAAAGCATTCTCACTCAGGGCTGGGTCCCAATCAAACCAGGCGTCTGATAGATAGCTGGCGGGGCCCATGCCATGCCAACAGACAAGTTCAAACAATTTGGAGCCAATTCAACAGTACAATATTATTATTTTAATTTTATTTAACCTTTATTTAACTAGGCAAGTCAGTTAATAACAAATTCTTATTTACAATGACAGCCTCCATCGGCCAAACCCGGACGACGCTGTGCGCCGAACCTATGGGACTCCCAATCACGGCCGGTTGTGATAGAGCCTGGAATCAAACCAGAGTGTCTGTAGTGACGCCTCAAGTACTGAGATGCAGTGCCTCTGACCGCTGTGCCACTCGGGAGCCTCAATTAGGGAGAGGGGGTCTGTTTTCGGCCCAACTCATTCGTCCTCAGCTGCTTGCTCACCCCCGAAGAACCCGATACCTGCATTTCCCGATACCCGATACCTGCATTTCCGAGAAGATCCGAAGTCAATCGAGTCCCCGCGGGAACGGGCGACTCGTTTTCTCCTGAACCTATGCAACTGGGCAGAGCTAGATTGTCATCACAGGAACGATTTTACGTAGTCTGAACTACAACAGTTGCCTGTATTGTGGTGCTACATTTCCACCTGTCCAGTAAAAGACCAGGCTCATCAGTAGGCCGTACTGGGGGAGTTTCTACTCCTTTTCCATGCTTTCCTGCTGTGGGGTGATCGGTCTAAATCTCTCTGGGTGCTCATTGACTCTGGTGCTGTCACGGGTGTCGTAGGGTAATGACCAAGACGCAGCGGGAAAATATATACTCATCTTCTTTTTTATTAGGTGAAGAAGGGAAACACAATAAACGTATACAAAAACACAAACGAACTTGACAGTCTTGTCAGGCACACAGCTAAACAAGAACAATCTCCCACAAAATCCCATGAAAACAAACCCCTAAATATAGGATCCTCAATCAGAGGCAACAATAACCAGCTGCCTCCAATTGAAGGTCCAACCCCAATTAACTCAACATAGAAATACAAAAGACTAGATAGAATATAGAAAAAGACTAACATAGAACATAGACTAACAAACCCCGGACTAATAAATCAAATCACCCCTCTACCTAAACACATACACAAAACACACCCTGAACCACATAAAACAAACACCCCCTGCCACGTCCTGACCAAACTATAATAACAAATAACCCCTATTACTGGTCGGGACTTGACAGGTGGAGATCAGAGCTTCATGGAACCTACTCTGGTATCTGAACCGGACATCTCCACAAAACACCTCTCCGTTCCCATGGACACCAGAGCACTAGAGTACAGAGGGTCACTCGTAGTGCGGCGCCTATTAACCTGCGGGTGTCGGGCAATCACAGTGAGTCCATACAGTTTGTCACGGGTGTCGTAGGGTGTAGACCAAAACGCAGCGGGAAAATATATACTCATCTTCTTTTTATTAGTGAAGAAGGACAACACAAACAACGTATACAAAAAACAAACAAATTAGACAGTCTTGTCAGGCATACAGCAAAACAAGAAACAATCTCCCACAAAATCCCATGACAAACACATTCCTATTTATAGGACCTTCAATCAGAGGCAACGATAGACAGCTGCCTCCAACTGAAGGCCCCAACACAAATTAGCTAAACATAGAAATACAAACGACTAGACTGAACATAGAAATAAACCAACATAGAACAATAACCAAAACCCTGGACTAATAAATCAAATACCCCTCTACATACACAACCACCCCGAACCATATAAACCAAATACTCCTTCTACATGAACACATACACAAACACACTCTGAACCACATAAAACAAATACCCCCTGCCACGTCCTGACCAAACTATAAGAACAAATAACCCCTATTACTGGTCAGGACGTGACACAGTTTCTTCTTATTGAATCTCCCCGTGTTCCTGTTTTGGGATTTTCATGGCTCCAGAGGCACAACCCCCGTATAGACTGGACCACTGGTTCTCTCCTGGGCTGGAGCCCATTCTGCCACTCACGTTACCTTAAGGCGGCGCAGAGTGCCCAGCGACGTACACCTGCGGGCTCTGGTAAAGCCTCGGATTTCTCCGTCATTCCCCGGGAGTACCAGGACCTCATAGAGGTTTTCAGCTAGGCTCTTCCTCCGCATCGTCCCGATGATTGTTTTATTGACCTCCTCCTGGGCACCATTCCGCCTCGTGAGCGGCTATATTCCCTGTCTGGCCCTGAGACCAAGGCCATGGTGGAGTACATTGAGGACTCTGGTTGCTGGGAGTATTCGTCCTTCTGCCTCCCCTGCCGGCGCAGGGTTTTCTTTGTGGAAAAGAAGGACAAGACTTTGCGTCCGTGTATCGACTACCGGGGCCTTCAGTGACATCTTTCGTTACCCTTTACCACACCTCTCCACGGCTTTCGAGGGGCAACCATCTTTTGCAAGTTGGACCTTCGGAACGCCTGCTAACCTAGTTCGGATACGTGAAGGAGACGAGTGGTAGACAGCTTTCAACACAGCTAACTATGAGTACCTGGTCATGCCGTTTGGACTCACCAATGCTCCCAACAGTGTTCCAGGCCCTGGTCAATGATGCGCTCCGGGATGTCTACCTTGACCTCATCTTTGTTTTTTCCCGTTCTGCTAAAGAACATGTTCTCCATTTGATTGTGACAGCAGAGAAGTTTACTTTACATTTCTATACTCTACTGTACTATACTGTTCAATACTGTACTGTTCTCTTCTCTACTATAATGTTCTCTACTCTACTGTTCTCTACTGTTTTCTGCTGTTCTTTGCTGTACTATGCTCTACTGTACTACGCTCTACTGTACTCTACTATACTGTACTCTACTATACTGTTCTCTACTCTGCTGTACTGTTCTCTACTCTACTGTGCTCTACTGTTCTCTACTGTGTTATACTGTTCTCTACTGTTCTCTACTGTGTTCTACTGTTCTCTACTGTTCTCTACTGTACTCTACTGTTCTCTACTGTTCTCTACTGTACTCTACTGTTCTCTACTGTTCTCTACTGTGTTCTACTGTTCTCTACTGTTCTCTACTGTGTTCTACTGTTCTCTACTCTACTGTTCTCTATTGTGCTCTATTGTTCTCTACTGTTCTTTACTCGACTATACTGTTCTCTACTCTACTGTTCCCTACTGTTCTCTACTGTGTTCTACTGTTCTCTACTGTTCTGTTCTCTATTGTTCTCTACTGTGTTCTACTGTTCTCTACTGTTCTGTTCTCTACTGTTCTCTACTGTGTTCTACTGTTCTCTACTGTTCTCTATTGTGTTCTACTGTTCTCTACTGTCTTCTACTGTTCTCTACTGTAGTGTTCAAAATTGTTCTCTACTTTTCTCTACTGTGTTCTACTGTTCTCGACTGTGTTCTACTATCCTCTACTATTATCTACTGTTCTCTACTGTATTCTACTGTTCTCTGCTGTTCTCTACTGTGTTCTACTGCTCTCTACTGTTCTCTACTGTTCTCTACCATTCTTTACTGTGTTCTACTGTTCTCTACTGTGTTCTACTGTTCTCTACTGTGCTGTTCTCTATTGTTCTCTACTGTTCTCTAATGTTCTCTATTGTTCTTTAATGTTCTCTACTGTACTGTTCTTTATTGTTCTCTGTTGTTATTTAATGTTCTCCACTGTGTTCTACTCTTCTCTACTTTGTTATACTGTGCTGTGCTCTATTCTACTGTTATCTATTGTTCTCTATTGTTCTCTATTGTTCTGTACTGTAAAATACTGTTCTCTACTATTCTCTACTGTTCTCTACTATTCTCTACTGTTCTCTACTGTACTGTACTCTACTATTCTATACTATTCTCTACTATTCTCTACTATTCTCTACTATTCTCTACTGTACTGTACTCTACTATTCTATACTATTCTCTACTATTCTCTACTGTTCTCTACTATTCTCTACTATTCTCTACTATGCTCTACTGTTCTCTATTATTCCCTACTGTTCTCTATTATTCTCTACTGTTCTCTATTATTCCTACT
>NW_021823137.1:2500-56152 GCF_901001165.1 Salmo trutta
CTTTATAACATATTATAACACATTATAACACATTATAACACATTATAATACATTATAACATTTTATAACACTTTATAACACATTAAAATACATTATAATACATTATAACACATTATAACACATTATAACACTTTATAACACATTATAACACATTATAACACATTATAACACATCATAACACATTATAACACATTATAACACATCAAGTCCTCAATGACAACACATTATAACACATTATAACACATCAAGTTCTCCAAGGAAACACATTATAACACATTATAACACTTTATAATACATTATAACACATCAGGTTCTCCAAGGTAACACTTTATAACACTTTATAACACTTTATAACACATTATAACACATTATAACACATTATAACACATCAAGTTCTCCAAGGTAACACATTATAACACATTATAAGACTTTATAATACATTATAACACATCAGGTTCTCCAAGGTAACACTTTATAACACATTATAACACATTATAACACATTATAACACTTTATAACACATTATAACACATTATAACACATCAAGTTCTCCAAGGTAACACATTATAACACATTATAAGACTTTATAATACATTATAACACATCAGGTTCTCCAAGGTAACACATTATAACACATTATAACACTTTATAATACATTATAACACATCAGGTTCTCCAAGGTAACACTTTATAACACTTTATAACACATTATAACACATTATAACACATTATAACACTTTATAATACATTATAACACCAACTTCTCAAAGGTAACACATTATAACACATTATAATACATTATAACACATCAAGTTCTCCAAGGTAACACATAAAACATTATAACACATTATAACACATTACATTTTCCAAGGTGACCAGATACCACTCTTATCTATAAATATATTTGGGTGGATACATTTATAGCAATTTATAATGTACTTTATAGCACATTATAACACCTTCCCTAAATGTTATATTATACGTCTCATAAGCCTTAAGTAGTGTCTGAATCTCTGATAGTGTTCCATTATACCTCCCTCCTCCAGTCTCTACTGTCTGAATCTCTGATAGTGTTCCATTATATCTCCCTCCTCCAGTCTCCACTGTCTGAATCTCTGATAGTGTTCCATTATATCTTCTCCCTCCAGTCTCCTCTGTCTGAATCTCTGATAGTGTTCCATTATATCTCCCTCCTCCAGTCTCCACTGTCTGAATCTCTGATAGTGTTCCATTATATCTCCCTCCTCCAGTCTCCACTGTCTGAATCTCTGATAGTGTTCCATTATATCTCCCTCCTCCAGTCTCCACTGTCTGAATCTCTGATAGTGTTCCATTATATCCCCTCCAGTCTCCACTGTCTGAATCTCTGATAGTGTTCCATTATATCTCCCTCCTCCAGTCTCCACTGTCTGAATCTCTGATAGTGTTCCATTATATCTCCCTCCAGTCTCCACTGTCTGAATCTCTGATAGTGTTCCATTATATCCCCTCCAGTCTCCACTGTCTGAATCTCTGATAGTGTTCCATTATATCTCCCCCCTCCAGTCTCCTCTGTCTGAATCTCTGATAGTGTTCCATAATATCTCCCTCCAGTCTCCACTGTCTGAATCTCTGATAGTGTTCCATTATATCTCCCCCCTCCAGTCTCCACTGTCTGAATCTCTGATAGTGTTCCATTATATCTCCCTCCTCCAGTCTCCACTGTCTGAATCTCTGATAGTGTTCCATTATATCTCCCTCCAGTCTCCACTGTCTGAATCTCTGATAGTGTTCCATTATATCTCCCTCCAGTCTCCACTGTCTGAATCTCTGATAGTGTTCCATTATATCTCCCTCCAGTCTCCACTGTCTGAATCTCTGATAGTGTTCCATTATATCTCCCTCCTCCAGTCTCCACTGTCTGAATCTCTGATAGTGTTCCATTATATCTCCCCCCTCCAGTCTCCACTGTCTGAATCTCTGATAGTGTTCCATTATATCTCCCTCCAGTCTCCTCTGTCTGAATCTCTGATAGTGTTCCATTATATCTCCCTCCTCCAGTCTCCACTGTCTGAATCTCTGATAGTGTTCCATTATATCTCCCTCCAGTCTCCACTGTCTGAATCTCTGATAGTGTTCCATTATATCTCCCTCCTCCAGTCTCCACTGTCTGAATCTCTGATAGTGTCCATATATCTCCCTCCTCCAGTCTCCACTGTCTGAATCTCTGATAGTGTTCCATTATATCCCCCTCCAGTCTCCACTGTCTGAATCTCTGATAGTGTTCCATTATATCTCCTCCCTCCAGTCTCCACTGTCTGAATCTCTGATAGTGTTCCATTATATCTCCCTCCAGTCTCCACTGTCTGAATCTCTGATAGTGTTCCATTATATCTCCCTCCAGTCTCCACTGTCTGAATCTCTGATAGTGTTCCATTATATCTCCCTCCAGTCTCCACTGTCTGAATCTCTGATAGTGTTCCATTATATCTCCCCCCTCCAGTCTCCACTGTCTGAATCTCTGATAGTGTTCCATTATATCTCCTCCCTCCAGTCTCCACTGTCTGAATCTCTGAAAGTGTTCCATTATATCTCCCTCCAGTCTCCACTGTCTGAATCTCTGATAGTGTTCCATTATATCTCCCTCCTCCAGTCTCCACTGTCTGAATCTCTGATAGTGTTCCATTATATCCCCCTCCAGTCTCCACTGTCTGAATCTCTGATAGTGTTCCATTATATCTCCTCCCTCCAGTCTCCACTGTCTGAATCTCTGATAGTGTTCCATTATATCTCCCCTCCAGTCTCCACTGTCTGAATCTCTGATAGTGTTCCATTATATCTCCCTCCAGTCTCCACTGTCTGAATCTCTGATAGTGTTCCATTATATCTCCCCCCTCCAGTCTCCACTGTCTGAATCTCTGATAGTGTTCCATTATATCTCCTCCCTCCAGTCTCCACTGTCTGAATCTCTGATAGTGTTCCATTATATCTCCCTCCAGTCTCCACTGTCTGAATCTCTGATAGTGTTCCATTATATCTCCCCCCTCCAGTCTCCACTGTCTGAATCTCTGATAGTGTTCCATTATATCTCCTCCCTCCAGTCTCCACTGTCTGAATCTCTGATAGTGTTCCATTATATCTCCCCCCTCCAGTCTCCACTGTCTGAATCTCTGATAGTGTTCCATTATATCTCCCCCCTCCAGTCTCCACTGTCTGAATCTCTGATAGTGTTCCATTATATCTCCTCCCTCCAGTCTCCACTGTCTGAATCTCTGATAGTGTTCCATTATATCTCCCTCCAGTCTCCACTGTCTGAATCTCTGATAGTGTTCCATTATATCTCCCTCCTCCAGTCTCCACTGTCTGAATCTCTGATAGTGTTCCATTATATCCCCCTCCAGTCTCCACTGTCTGAATCTCTGATAGTGTTCCATTATATCTCCTCCCTCCAGTCTCCACTGTCTGAATCTCTGATAGTGTTCCATTATATCTCCCTCCAGTCTCCACTGTCTGAATCTCTGATAGTGTTCCATTATATCTCCCTCCAGTCTCCACTGTCTGAATCTCTGATAGTGTTCCATTATATCTCCCCCCTCCAGTCTCCACTGTCTGAATCTCTGATAGTGTTCCATTATATCTCCTCCCTCCAGTCTCCACTGTCTGAATCTCTGATAGTGTTCCATTATATCTTCTCCCTCCAGTCTCCTCTGTCTGAATCTCTGATAGTGTTCCATTATATCTCCCTCCTCCAGTCTCCACTGTCTGAATCTCTGATAGTGTTCCATTATATCTCCCTCCTCCAGTCTCCACTGTCTGAATCTCTGATAGTGTTCCATTATATCTCCCTCCTCCAGTCTCCACTGTCTGAATCTCTGATAGTGTTCCATTATATCCCCTCCAGTCTCCACTGTCTGAATCTCTGATAGTGTTCCATTATATCTCCCTCCTCCAGTCTCCACTGTCTGAATCTCTGATAGTGTTCCATTATATCTCCCTCCAGTCTCCACTGTCTGAATCTCTGATAGTGTTCCATTATATCCCCTCCAGTCTCCACTGTCTGAATCTCTGATAGTGTTCCATTATATCTCCCCCCTCCAGTCTCCTCTGTCTGAATCTCTGATAGTGTTCCATAATATCTCCCTCCAGTCTCCACTGTCTGAATCTCTGATAGTGTTCCATTATATCTCCCCCCTCCAGTCTCCACTGTCTGAATCTCTGATAGTGTTCCATTATATCTCCCTCCTCCAGTCTCCACTGTCTGAATCTCTGATAGTGTTCCATTATATCTCCCTCCAGTCTCCACTGTCTGAATCTCTGATAGTGTTCCATTATATCTCCCTCCAGTCTCCACTGTCTGAATCTCTGATAGTGTTCCATTATATCTCCCTCCAGTCTCCACTGTCTGAATCTCTGATAGTGTTCCATTATATCTCCCTCCTCCAGTCTCCACTGTCTGAATCTCTGATAGTGTTCCATTATATCTCCCCCCTCCAGTCTCCACTGTCTGAATCTCTGATAGTGTTCCATTATATCTCCCTCCAGTCTCCTCTGTCTGAATCTCTGATAGTGTTCCATTATATCTCCCTCCTCCAGTCTCCACTGTCTGAATCTCTGATAGTGTTCCATTATATCTCCCTCCAGTCTCCACTGTCTGAATCTCTGATAGTGTTCCATTATATCTCCCTCCAGTCTCCACTGTCTTAATCTCTGATAGTGTTCCATTATATCTCCCTCCTCCAGTCTCCACTGTCTGAATCTCTGATAGTGTTCCATTATATCCCCCTCCAGTCTCCACTGTCTGAATCTCTGATAGTGTTCCATTATATCTCCTCCCTCCAGTCTCCACTGTCTGAATCTCTGATAGTGTTCCATTATATCTCCCTCCAGTCTCCACTGTCTGAATCTCTGATAGTGTTCCATTATATCTCCCTCCAGTCTCCACTGTCTGAATCTCTGATAGTGTTCCATTATATCTCCCTCCAGTCTCCACTGTCTGAATCTCTGATAGTGTTCCATTATATCTCCCCCCTCCAGTCTCCACTGTCTGAATCTCTGATAGTGTTCCATTATATCTCCTCCCTCCAGTCTCCACTGTCTGAATCTCTGATAGTGTTCCATTATATCTCCCTCCAGTCTCCACTGTCTGAATCTCTGATAGTGTTCCATTATATCTCCCTCCTCCAGTCTCCACTGTCTGAATCTCTGATAGTGTTCCATTATATCCCCCTCCAGTCTCCACTGTCTGAATCTCTGATAGTGTTCCATTATATCTCCTCCCTCCAGTCTCCACTGTCTGAATCTCTGATAGTGTTCCATTATATCTCCCTCCAGTCTCCACTGTCTGAATCTCTGATAGTGTTCCATTATATCTCCCTCCAGTCTCCACTGTCTGAATCTCTGATAGTGTTCCATTATATCTCCCCCCTCCAGTCTCCACTGTCTGAATCTCTGATAGTGTTCCATTATATCTCCTCCCTCCAGTCTCCACTGTCTGAATCTCTGATAGTGTTCCATTATATCTCCCTCCAGTCTCCACTGTCTGAATCTCTGATAGTGTTCCATTATATCTCCCCCCTCCAGTCTCCACTGTCTGAATCTCTGATAGTGTTCCATTATATCTCCTCCCTCCAGTCTCCACTGTCTGAATCTCTGATAGTGTTCCATTATATCTCCCCCCTCCAGTCTCCACTGTCTGAATCTCTGATAGTGTTCCATTATATCTCCCCCCTCCAGTCTCCACTGTCTGAATCTCTGATAGTGTTCCATTATATCTCCCTCCAGTCTCCACTGTCTGAATCTCTGATAGTGTTCACTGATCCTGCTATGAACAGAGTGGCTACAGACATCTTCCTATGTAAGTTATATGTCACGCTATGTCATGCTATGAACATAGTGGCTACAGACATCTTCCTATGTAAGTTATATGTCACGCTATGTCATGCTATGCCCGTGCTTTGACACGCTATGCTCATGCTATGTCATTTTAATGCCTTTAATGCCATGTCATTTCATGTCATTGGCCGTTACGTTAAAGTCATGTTATGTCATGTCCTACTATGTCCTGCTATGTCATGGTATGTCCTGCTATGTCATGTTCATAGCGGTGATGCGTTTTATGGGAGACCACCCGCTGAAGGGACTGACAGAACAGGAAGTAGTCAACACCTTCCTGAAGGTAATGCCCCGCCATTAAAAGTTGGTGGTTTTTGTGTGATATGTTTCCGACGTCTGTTTCCGAGGTCTGTGTGATGTGTGTGTTTGTCTCTCTCTCTCTCTCTCTAGCTGATTGGACAGTTTGGTCTGATGAAGGATGAAGCCTACTGTCAAATCCTCAAACAGATTACAGGAAACACCAGTTCTAAACCGTAAGATCCTAACCTCTAACCTCTAACCCCTAACCCCTAACCTCTAACCTCTAACCCCTAACCTCTAACCCCTAACCCCTAACCTCTAACCCCTAACCCCTAACCTCTAACCCCTAACCCCTGATCTCTAACCCCTAACCCCTAACCCCTAACCTCTAACCCCTAACCCCTAACCCCTAACCTCTAACCTCTAACCCCTAACCCCTAACCTCTAACCCCTAACCCCTAACCCTAAACTCTAACCTTTAACCCCTAACCTCTAACCCCTAACCTCTAACCCCTAACCCCTAACCTCTAGCTCTAACCTCTAACCTCTAACCCCTAACCCCTAACCTCTAACCCCTAACCCCTAACCTCTAACCCTAACCTCTAACCTCTAACCCCTAATCTCTAACCCCTAATCTCTAACCTCTAACCTCTAACCCCTAACCTCTAACCTCTAACCCCTAACCCCTAACCCCTAACTCCTAACCCCTAACCCCTAACCTCTAACCTCTAACCCTAACCTCTAACCCCTAACCTCTAACCTCTAACCCCTAACCCCTAACCTCTAACCCCTAACATCCTAACCTCTTACCCCTAACCCCTAACATCCTAACCTCTTACCCCTAACCCCTAACCCCTAACCTCTAACCCCTAACCCCTAACCCCTAACCTCTAACCTCTAACCCCTAACATCCTAACCCCTAACTCTAACATCTAACCCCTAACCCCTAACCTCTAACCTCTAACCCCTAACCTCTAACCTCTAAACCCTAACATCCTAACCCCTAACCCCTAACCTCTAACCCCTAACCTCTAACCCCTAACCCCTAACCTCTAACCCCTAACATCCTAACCCCTAACTCTAACATCTAACCTCTAACCCCTAACCCCTAACCCCTAACCCCTAACCCCTAACCTCTAACCTCTAACCTCTAACCCCTAACCCCTAACCCCTAACCCCTAACCTTTAGGGACAGCTGTCAGCGTGGTTGGAGGTTGCTTTACATTCTGACTGCGTTCCATCGCTGCTCTGAGGTCCTGAAGCCCTTCCTGTTAAAGTTCCTCCAGGACGCCAGCCGCAGCCAGGGAGTAGTGTTCCAGGGTAGGTGACTTCCTGTTAAAGTTCCTCCAGGACGCCAGCAGCAGCCAGGGACCGCTGTTCCAGGGTAGGTGACTTCCTGTTCCAGGGTAGGTGACTTCCTGTTTCAGGGTAGGTGACTTCCTTTTTCAGGGTAGGTGACTTCCTGGTTCAGGGTAGGGGACTTCCTGTTTCAGGGTAGGTGACTTCCTGGTTCAGGGTAGGTGACTTCCTGTTAAAGTTCCTCCAGGACGCCAGCCGCAGCCAGGGACCGCTGTTCCAGGGTAGGTGACTTCCTGTTAAAGTTCCTCCAGGACGCCAGCCGCAGCCAGGGAGTAGTGTTCCAGGGTAGGTGACTTCCTGTTAAAGTTCCTCCAGGACGCCAGCCGCAGCCAGGGACCGCTGTTCCAGGGTAGGTGACTTCCTGTTCCAGGGTAGGTAACTTCCTGTTTCAGGGTAGGTGACTTCCTGTTTCAGGGTAGGTGACTTCCTGGTTCAGGGTAGGGGACTTCCTGTTTCAGGGTAGGTGACTTCCTGGTTCAGGGTAGGTGACTTCCTGTTCCAGGGTAGGTGACTTCCTGTTTCAGGGTAGGATTCTTCCTGTTTCAGGGTAGGTAACTTCCTGTTCCAGGGTAGGTGACTTCCTGTTCCAGGGTAGGTGATCTTCCTGTTAAAGTTCCTCCAGGACGCCAGCCGCAGCCAGGGACCGCTGTTTCAGGGTAGGTAACTTCCTGTTAAAGTTCCTCCAGGACACCAGCCGCAGCCAGAGACCGCTGTTTCAGGGTAGGTGTCTTCCTGTTCCAGGGTAGGTGTCTTCCTGTTTCAGGGTAGGTGACTTCCTGTTTCAGGGTAGGTGTCTTCCTGTTCCATGGAAGGTGACTTCCTGTTTCAGGGTAGGTGACTTCCTGTTTCAGGGTAGGTGACTTCCTGTTAAAGTTCCTCCAGGACACCAGCCGCAGCCAGGGACCACTGTTCCAGGGTAGGTGACTTCCTGTTTCAGGGTAGGTGACTTCCTGTTTCAGGGTAGGTGCCTTCCTGTTTCAGGGTAGGTGACTTCCTGTTAAAGTTCCTACGGGACGCCAGCCGCAGCCAGGGACCGCTGTTTCAGGGTAGGTGGTCTTCCTGTTAAAGTTCCTCCATGACACCAGCCGCAGCCAGGGACCGCTGTTCCAGGGTAGGTGACTTCCTGTTCCAGGGTAAGTGACTTCCTGGTTCAGGGTAGGTGACTTCCTGTTTCAGGGTAGGTGACTTCCTGTTAAAGTTCCTACAGGACGCCAGCCGCAGCCAGGGACCACTGTTTCAGGGTAGGTGACTTCCTGGTTCAGGGTAGGTGACTTCCTGTTAAAGTTCCTACAGGACCCCAGCAGTAGCCAGAGACCGCTGTTTCAGGGTAGGTGTCTTCCTGTTTCAGGGTAGGTGTCTTCCTGTTCCAGGGTAGGTGACTTCCTGTTAAAGTTCCTACAGGACGCCAGCCGCAGCCAGGGACCACTGTTTCAGGGTAGGTGACTTCCTGTTTCAGGGTAAGTGTCTTCCTGTTTCAGGGTAGGTGACTTCCTGTTTCAGGGTATGTGTCTTCCTGTTCCAGGGTAGGTGTCTTCCTGTTCCAGGGTAGGTGACTTCCTGTTAAAGTTCCTACAGGACGCCAGCCGCAGCCAGGGACCACTGTTTCAGGGTAGGTAACTTCCTGTTTCAGGGTAGGTGACTTCCTGTTAAAGTTCCTCCAGGACGCCAGCCGCAGCCAGGGACCGCTGTTTCAGGGTAGGTGACTTCCTGTTCCAGGGTAGGTGTTTTCTGTTAAAGTTCCTCCAGGACGCCAGCCGCAGCCAGGGACCGCTGGTTCAGGGTAGGTGTCTTCCTGTTCCAGGGTAGGTGACTTCCTGTTTCAGGGAAGGTATCCTCCTGTTTCGGGGTAGGTAACTTCCTGTTTCAGGGTAGGTGACTTCCTGTTTCGGGGTAGGTGACTTCCTGTTTCAGGGTAGGTGGTCTTCCTTTTAAAGTTCCTCCAGGACGCCAGCCGCAGCCAGGGACCGCTGGTTCAGGGTAGGTAACTTCCTGTTAAAGTTCCTCCAGGACACCAGCCGCAGCCAGGGACCACTGTTCCAGGGTAGGTGATTCCTGTTTCAGGGTAGGTGACTTCCTGTTTCAGGGTAGGTGACTTCCTGGTTCAGGGTAGGTGACTTCCTGTTAAAGTTCCTACAGGACCCCAGCCGCAGCCAGAGACCGCTGTTTCAGGGTAGGTGTCTTCCTGTTCCAGGGTAGGTGTCTTCCTGTTCCAGGGTAGGTGACTTCCTGTTTCAGGGTAGGTGACTTCCTGTTTCAGGGTTGGTGACTTCCTGTTTCAGGGTTGGTGACTTCCTGTTTCAGGGTAGGTGACTTCCTGTTTCAGGGTAGGTCTCTTCCTGGGTTCTGTGTATTGTTACCGTGTTCTCCGTAGGTAATGTTCCTGTGTATTATTATCATGTATTATCTAGGTAAGGGTTCTGTGTATTGTTATTGTGTTCTCCGTAGGTAAGGGTTCTGTGTATTGTTACCGTGTTCTCCGTAGGTATAGCCAGGGCGTGTGAGCAGAACCTAAGGAAGACCTTTCGGTACGGAGGACGCGTCGTTCCTCCCAGCAGCATGGAACTCAAAGCTACGGTGGTTCGTAGCGACCTCTCACACTGTCTAACCCCTGACCTCTACTGTCTAACCCCTGACCTCTACTGTCTAACCCCTGACCTCTACTGTCTAACCCCTGACCTCTACTGTCTAACCCCTGACCTCTACTGTCAAACCTCTGACCTCTACTGTGTAACCCCTGACCTCTACTGTCTAACCCCTGACCTCTACTGTCTAACCCCTGACCTCTACTGTCTAACCCCTGACCTCTACTGTCTAGCCCCTGACCTCTACTGTCTAACCCCTGACCTCTACTGTCTAACCCCTGACCTCTAACCTCTAACCCCTGACCTCTACTGTCTATCTCCTGACCTCTACTGTCTAACCCCTGACCTCTACTGTCTAACCCCTGACCTCTACTGTCTAACCCCTGACCTCTACTGTCTAACCCCTGACCTCTACTGTCTATCTCCTGACCTCTACTGTCTAACCCCTGACCTCTACTGTCTAACCCCTGACCTCTACTGTCTATCCCCTGACCTCTACTGTCTAACCCCTGACCTCTACTGTCTAACCCCTGACCTCTACTGTCCCTGACCTCTACTGTCTAATCCCTGACCTCTACTGTCTAACCCCTGACCTCTACTGTCCCTGACCTCTACTGTCTAATCCCTGACCTCTACTGTCTAACCCCTGACCTCTACTGTCTAACCTTTGACCTCTAACAGGCAGGGAGGAGCTCCAAGAGACAACTGTTCCTGTTCCCAGGAGGCATCAAACGGCACCTGAAGATCAAGACCTGCTCTGTGAGTCTCCTAGACTGTCCCCTTCTGTCTCTGTCTGTCCCCTTCTGTCTCTGTCTGTCCCCTTCTGTCTCTGTCTGTCCCCTTCTGTCTCTGTGAGTCTCTGAGTCTGTCCCCTTCTGTCTCTGAGTCTCCTAGAATGACTCTGATCATGTTCTGTTGTGTGTATCTCTCTCTCTCTCTCTCTGTGTATTACAGTGGGCTCTGATCATGTCCTGCTGTGTGTGTCTCTCTCTGTGTATTACAGTGGGTCCTGTTCTGTGTATCTCTCTCTGTGTATTACAGTCGCCTGTTCTGTGTATCTCTCTCTGTGTATTACAGTGGGTTCTGTTCTGTGTATCTCTCTCTGTGTATTACAGTGGGATCTGTTCTGTGTATCTCTCTGTGTATTACAGTGGGATCTGATCATGTCCTGTTCTGTGTATCTCTCTCTGTGTATTACAGTGGGATCTGTTCTGTGTATCTCTCTCTGTGTATTACGGTGGGTCCTGTTCTGTGTATCTCTCTCTGTGTATTACAGTGGGATTTGATCATGTCCTGTTCTGTGTATCTCTCTCTGTGTATTACAGTGGGATCTGTTCTGTGTATCTCTCTGTGTATTACAGTGGGCTCTGATCATGTTCTGTTGTGTGTATCTCTCTCTGTGTATTACAGTGGGCTCTGATCATGTCCTGTTCTGTGTATCTCTCTCTGTGTATTACAGTGGGATCTGTTCTGTGTATCTCTCTCTGTGTATTACAGTGGGTTCTGTTCTGTGTATCTCTCTCTGTGTATTACAGTGGGTTCTGTTGTGTGTATCTCTCTCTGTGTATTACAGTGGGCTCTGATCATGTCCTGTTCTGTGTATCTCTCTCTGTGTATTACGGTGGGTTCTGTTCTGTGTATCTCTCTCTGTGTATTACGGTGGGCTCTGATCATGTGTCCTCCTGTGCTGCAGGTGGCGCTGGACGTGATCGAGGAGCTGTGTTATGAGATGGGCCTACACAGACTGGAGGCTGTTGACGAATATGCTGTCTTCCTGGTCACGGAGAGAGGTGTATACACACACACACACACACACACAGACACACACACACACAGACACACAGACACACACACACACACACAGACACACAGACACACAGAAACACACACACAGACAGACACACAGACGCACACGCACACGCTCACTCTCACGCACACACACACACACACACGCTCACTCTCACGCACACACACACACACACAGACACACACACAGACACAGACACACACACACACACACACAGACACACAGACACACACACGCACACGCTCACTCTCTCACACACACACACACACGCACACGCTCACTCTCACACACACACTCACACTCACACTCACACTCACACTCACACACACACCACATTGTCAGACTGTTAATTTTACTGTCTGTCTGTCTGTCTGTCTGTCTGTCTGTCTGTCTGTCTGTCTGTCTGTCTGTCTGTCTGTCTGTCCGTCCGTCTGCAGGTCAGAATGTCCGTCCCCTCAATAAGAGGGAGTACATCCTGGACATTGCTACGGAGGTGGAGCCAGTGGACAGTGACTACAGCCTGTGGTTCAGGAGGGTCGTCTGGACTCAGACGCTCAAATTTGACAACGAGCTCTGTGTCACCATGCATTATAACCAGGTATAACACTATGATGCATTATAACCAGGTATAACAACACAATGATGCATTATAACCAGGTATAATAACCAGCTCTGCCTTACGATGCATTATAACCAGGTATAACAACACGATGATGCATTATAACAAGGTATAACAACACGATGATGCATTATAACCAGGTATAACAACACGATGATGCATTATAACCAGGTATAACAACACAATGATGCTTTATAACCAGGTATAACAACACGATGATGCATTATATCCAGGTATAACAACCAGCTCTGCCTTATGATGCATTATAACCAGGTATAACAACACGATGATGCATTATAACCAGGTATAACAACACTATGATGCATTATAACCAGGTATAACAAGATGATGATGCATTATATCCATGTATAACAATGCTATGATGCATTATAACCAGGTATAACAATTCGATGATGCATTATAACCAGGTATAACAACACGATGATGCATTATAACCAGGTATAACAACACGATGATGCATTATAACCAGGTATAAAAAGATGATGATGCATTATAACCAGGTATAACAAGATGATGATGCATTATATCCAGGTATAACATCACAATGATGCATTATAACCAGGTATAACAACACTGATGAAATATAACCAGATATAACAACACTATGATGCACTATAACCAGGTATAACACGATGATGCACTATAACCAGGTATAACAACACTATGATGCATTATAACCAGGTATAACAACGCTATGATGAAATATAACCAGATATAACAACACTATGATGCATTATAACCAGGTATAGCAACACTATGATGCATTATAACCAGGTATAACAACACTATGATGCATTATAACCAGGTATAACAACATGATGAATTACAACCAGGTATAACAACACTATGATGCATCATAACCAGGTGTAACAACATGATGAATTACAACCAGGTATAACAGCACTATGATGCATTATAACCAGGTATAACAACACTATGATGCATTATAACCAGGTATAACAACACTGATGAAATATAACCAGATATAACAACACTATGATGCAATATAACCAGGTATAACACGATGATGCACTATAACCAGGTATAACAACACTATGATGCATTATAACCAGGTATAACAACACTATGATGAAATTTTACCAGATATAAGAACACTATGATGCATTATAACCAGGTATAACAACACTGATGAAATATAACCAGATATAACAACACTATGATGCACTATAACCAGGTATAACACGATGATGCACTATAACCAGGTATAACAACACTATGATGCATTATAACCAGGTATAACAACACTATGATGCATTATAACCAGGTATAACAACACTGATGAAATATAACCAGATATAACAACACTATGATGCACTATAACCAGGTATAACACGATGATGCACTATAACCAGGTATAGCAACACTATGATCCATTATAACCAGGTATAACAACACTGATGAAATATAACCAGATATAACAACACTATGATGCATTATAACCAGGTATAGCAACACTATGATGCATTATAACCAGGTATAACAACACTATGATGCATTATAACCAGGTATAGCAACACTATGATGCATTATAACCAGGTATAACAACACTATGATGCATTATAACCAGGTATAACAACATGATGAATTACAACCAGGTATAACAACACGATGATGCATTATAACCAGGTATAACAACATGATGAATTACAACCAGGTATAACAACACTATGATGCATCATAACCAGGTATAACAACATGATGAATTACAACCAGGTATAACAGCACTATGATGCATTATAACCAGGTATAACAACACTATGATGCATTATAACCAGGTATAACAACACTATGATGCATTATAACCAGGTATAACAACACTGATGAAATATAACCAGATATAACAACACTATGATGCACTATAACCAGGTATAACACGATGATGCACTATAACCAGGTATAACAACACTATGATGCATTATAACCAGGTATAACAACACTATGATGAAATTTTACCAGATATAGCAACACTATGATGCATTATAACCAGGTATAGCAACACTATGATGCATTATATCCAGGTATAAAAACACTATGATGCATTATAACCAGGTATAACAACATGATGAATTACAACCAGGTATAACAACACTAAGATGCATCATAACCAGGTATAACAACATGATAAATTACAACCAGGTATAACAGCACTATGATGCATTATAACAAGGTATAACAACACTATGATGCATTATAACCAGGTATAACAGCCCTATTATGCATTATAACCAGGTATAACAACACGATGATGCATTATAACCAGGTATAACAACACAATGATGCATTATAACCAGGTATAACAACATGATGATGCATTATAACCAGGTATAACAACACGATGATGCATTATAACCAGGTATAACAACACGATGATGCACTATAACCAGGTATAACAACACTATGATGCATTATAACCAGGTATAACAACACTATGATGAAATTTTACCAGATATAACAACACTATGATGCATTATAACCAGGTATAGCAACACTATGATGCATTATAACCAGGTATAACAACACGATGATGCATTATAACCAGGTATAACAACACGATGATGCATTATAACCAGGTATAACAACACGATGATGCATTAGAACCAGGTATAACAACACGATGATGCATTGACGACCAGGTGTAACAGTCTGCTCTGCGTTACGACGCATTATAACCAGGTGCTTCCGGACTACCGTAAGGGCCTGATGAACACGCTGCCCGGAGGGAAAGTCTCTGAGCAGCAGTTCCTCCAGATCTCTAAGCTGTCGGCTCTGCAGCACAGAGCCAAGGACATCAGGTTCACGCCCAGCATGTAAGAACACACACCGCAGTGCATTATGGGGGGGGGTTGCTGGGTGCAGTGCGTTATGGGGGGGTTGCTGGGTACAGTGCATTATGGGGGGGTTGCTGGGTACAGTGCATTATGGGGGGGTTGCTGGGTGCAGTGCATTATGGGGTTGCTGGGTGCAGTGCATTATGGGGAGGTGGTTGTGCAGTGCATTATGGGGAGGTGGTTGTGCAGTGCATTATGGGGGAGGTGGTGTCATCTCTCCATCATGTCAATGAATGTAAAAACCCTTGAACTGAGAAACATTTATAAATATATTTTATTTATTTAGTTGTTGTCCTTTTGTCTCGCCAGCCATGAGTTTATTTATTTATTTGTTGTCCTTTTGTCTCCCCAGCCATGAGTTGTCGGAGTACATCCCCTCCCTTCTGTTCGGGAAGCAGCCCCCCCAGGCGTGGGTCACCATGGTAACGCAGCACATGCAGCAGGTCCAGACCCTCAACCCGCACCAGGCCAAAGCTCAGTTCCTGGGTACACACACACTAACACACACACACTAACACACACACACACACACTAACACACACACACACACACACACTAACACACACACTAACACACACACTAACACACACACACACACACACACACACACACACACACACACACACACACACTAACACACACACACACACTAACACACACACACACACTAACACACACACACTAACACACACACACTAACACACACACTAACACACACACTAACACACTAACACACACACACTAACACACACACACTAACACACACACACTAACACACACAACACACATTTAATACATATACAAAAGTATGTGGACGCCCCTTCAAATTAGTGGATTTGACTATGTGTGTGTGTGTGTGTGTGTGTGTGTGTGTGTGTGTGTGTGTGTGTGTGTGTGTGTGTGTGTGTGTCTGTGTGTGTTTGTGTGTTTGTGTGTGTGTGTGTCTGACTGTGCCCCTCCCTCCCCCAGGTCTGGTCAGTTCGTTCCCCATGTTTGGCTCCTCGTTCTTCTTCGTCCAGTCCAGCAGCAGCGGCTCCATCTTCGCTCCCTGTATCCTGGCTGTTAATCCACTTGGACTGAACTTCCTCAACAAGGACACTCACGTAAGGGCCCCACCCCCATACCGCTCACTAAGTACCGCCCACTTCCCACTTTGCTCACTAAGTCCCGCCCACACTGCCCCACTAAGGCCCGCCCACACTGCTCACTAAGTACCGCCAACTTTGCTCACTAAGCCCCGCCCACTTTGCGCACTAAGCCCCGCCCACAATGCCCCACTAAGGCCCGCCCACACCGCTCACTAAGTACCGCCCATTTTGCTCACTAAGCCCCGCCCACTCTGCTCACTAGCTAGCCCTTTTGTTCCACCCCCACACACACATGCGGTGATCTCACCTGACTTTTAAATGGTGCCTCTAGAGACAAAATCTATCTCATCGTCACTCAATGCCTAGGTTTACCTCCACTGTATTCACATCCTACCATATCCTTGTCTGTACATTATGCCTTGAATCTATTCTACCGCGCCCAGAAATCTGCTCCTTTTACTCTCTGTTCCGAACGAACTAGACGACCAGTTCTGATAGCCTTTAGCCGTACCCTCATCCTACTCCTCCTCTGGTGATGTAGAGGTTAACCCAGGCCCTGCAGCCCCCAGCACCACTCCCATTCCCCAGGCACTCTCATCTGTTGACTTCTGTAGCCGTAAAAGCCTTGATTTCATGCATGTTAACATTAGAAGCCTCCTCCCTAAGTTTGTTTTATTCACTGCTTTAGCACACTCTGCCATCCCTGATGTCCTAGCCGTGTCTGAATTTTGGCTTAGGAAGGTGCTAGGTGACCTAAACTGGGACATGCTTAACACCCCAGCTATCCTAGAATCTAAGCTAGATGCCCTCAATCTCACACAAATGATCAAGGAACCTACCAGGTACAACCCTAAATCCATTACCATGGGCACTTAACCAACTTTCCCTCTAAATACACCTTTGCTGTCTTCAACCAGGATCTCATCGATCACTACCTCATTGCCTGCGTCCGTAATGGGTCAGCGGTCAAACGACCACCCTTCATCACTGTCAAACGCTCCCTAAAACACTTCAGCGAGCAGGCCTTTCTAATCGACCTGGCCCGGGGTATCCTGGAAGGATATTGACCTCGTCCCGTCAGTAGAGGATGCCTGGTTGCTCTTCAAACGTGCTCTCCAATCCAAAATTAAATGTAGAATCTGCTTCCTGTTTCGCAACAAAGCCTCCTTCACTCATGCTGCCAAACATACCCTTTTAAAACTGACTATCCTACCGATCCTTGACTTCGGCGATGTCATTTACAAAATAGCCTCCAACACTCTATTCGGCAAACTGGATGCAGTCTATCACAGTGCCATCCGTTTTGTCACTAAAGCCCCATATACCACCCACCACTGCGACCTGTATGCTCTCGTTGGCTGGCCCTCACTACATATTCGTCGCCAAACCCACTGGCTCCAGGTCATCTATAAGTCTTTGCTAGGTAAAGCCCCGCCTTATCTCAGCTCACTGGTCACCATAGCAACACCCACCCGTAGCACGCGCTCCAGCAGGTATATTTCACTGGTCATCCCCAAAGCCAACACTTCATTTGGCCGCCTTTCCTTCCAGTTCTCTGCTGCCAATGACTGGTTACGAATTGCAAAAATCTCTGAAGCTGGAGACTCATATCTCCCTCACTAACTTTAAGCATCAGCTGTCAGAGCAGCTTAACGATCACTGTACCTGTACACAGCCCATCTGTAAATAGCCCATCCAACTACCTCATCCCCATATTATTACTTACCCTCTTGCTCTTTTGTATGATTGGTCTCTGTGGTGCAGGAGCTGCAGACAGTGGTCCCCCTGGTGCAGGTAATAGTAGTAATTGTATGGTTGGTCCCTGTGGTGCAGGAGCTGCAGACAGTGGTCCCCCTGGTGCAGGTAATAGTAGTAATTGTATGGATGGTCCCTGTGGTGCAGGAGCTGCAGACAGTGGTCCCCCTGGTGCAGGTAATAGAAGTAATTGTATGGTTGGTCCCTGTGGTGCAGGAGCTGCAGACAGTAGTCCCCCTGGCGGAGGTGCATTCTACCCGCACCCACAGACCCTCGGCCGGGACCAGCTACGTAGACCTCACTCTGGGAGATCTGAACACTCAGAGAGTCACACAGATACAGCTGAAACAGGTACACACACACACACACACACACACACACACACACACACACACACACACACACACACACACACACACACACACACACACACACACACACACCTGTACCAACACACACACACATGGACGCATGTATACACACCTACACACACACATTGTAACTATGTCACGTGTGTGTGTGTGTGTGTGTGTGTGTGTGTGTGTGTGTGTGCGTGCGTGCGTGCGTGCGTGCGTGCGTGCGTGCGTGCGTGCGTGTGTGTGTGTGTGTGTGTGTGTGTGTGTGTGTTTGTGTTTAGGGACTGGAGCTATGTCGGGTCATTGCCATGCATGTGGAGAACATGCTGTCTCTCCGGAAGAAGAGATTCACCCTGCCACCCAGCGAGATCACTGTGTTATGAGACACTGTCTGTCTGTCTGTCTGTCTGTCTGTCTGTCTGTCTGTCTGTCTGTCTGTCTGTCTGTCTGTCTGTCTGTCTGTCTGTCTGTCAGCGAGGTCACTGTGATATAAGACACACACTGTAAAACCATAAAACATGTGATTTGTTTACAACCTAAACGTCAATGTTTAAAACATTAAAACATGAATAAAACATTTTGATTTGCTAACAAGGGAAAGTCATTTTTTGCAGTCATTTTCCAACAGGAAACTACATAAAGTGTATCTAGAGGCCATGCTATATATAGTGTAGAGGCCATGCTATATATAGTGTAGAGGCCATGCTATATATATAGTGTAGAGGCCATGCTATATATAGTGTATCTAGTAGCCATGCTATATATAGTGTATCTAGTAGCCATGCTATATATAGTGTATCTAGTAGCCATGCTATATATAGTGTATCTAGTAGCCATGCTATATATAGTGTATCTAGTAGCCATGCTATATATAGTGTATCTAGTAGCCATGCTATATATAGTGTAGAGGCCATGCTATATATAGTGTAGAGGCCATGCTGTATATAGTGTAGAGGCCATGCTATATATAGTGTAGAGGCCATGCTATATATAGTGTAGAGGCCATGCTATATATAGTGTATCTAGTAGCCATGCTATATATAGTGTAGAGCCATGCTATATATAGTGTAGAGGCCATGCTATATATAGTGTAGAGGCCATGCTATATATAGTGTAGAGGCCATGCTATATATAGTGTATCTAGTAGCCATGCTATATATAGTGTATCTAGTAGCCATGCTATATATAGTGTAGAGGCCATGCTATATATAGTGTAGAGGCCATGCTATATATAGTGTAGAGGTCATGCTATATATAGTGTATCTAGTAGCCATGCTATATAGATAGTGTATCTAGTAGCCATGCTATATATAGTGTAGAGGTCATGCTATATATAGTGTATCTAGTAGCCATGCTATATATAGTGTATCTAGTAGCCATGCTATATATAGTGTATCTAGAGGCCATGCTATATATAGTGTATCTAGTAGTCATGCTATATATAGTGTATCTAGTAGCCATGCTATATATAGTGTAGAGGCCATGATATATATAGTGTATCTAGTAGCCATGCTATATATAGTGTAGAGGCCATGCTATATATAGTGTAGAGGTCATGCTATATATAGTGTATCTAGTAGCCATGCTATATATAGTGTATCTAGTAGCCATGCTATATATAGTGTATCTAGAGGCCATGCTATATATAGTGTATCTAGTAGTCATGCTATATATAGTGTATCTAGTAGCCATGCTATATATAGTGTAGAGGCCATGATATATATAGTGTATCTAGTAGCCATGCTATATATAGTGTAGAGGCCATGCTATATATAGTGTATCTAGTAGTCATGCTATATATAGTGTAGAGGCCATGCTATATATAGTGTATCTAGTAGCCATGCTATATATAGTGTAGAGGCCATGCTATATATAGTGTATCTAGTAGCCATGCTATATATAGTGTAGAGGCCATGCTATATATAGTGTAGAGGCCATGCTATATATAGTGTATCTAGTAGCCATGCTATATATAGTGTAGAGGCCATGCTATATATAGTGTAGAGGCCATGCTATATATAGTGTAGAGGCCATGCTATATATAGTGTAGAGGCCATGCTATATATAGTGTATCTAGTAGTCATGCTATATAGGTTTGTAAGTTTGTCAGCTCTAGGGGTCAGCTCTAGGGGTCAGCTATAGGGGTCAGCTCTGGGGTCAGCTCTAGGGGTCAGCTCTAGGGGTCAGCTCTAGGGGTCAGCTCTAGTGGTCAGATCTAGGGGTCAGCTCTGGGGTCAGCTCTAGGTGTCAGCTCTGGGGTCAGTAGGTAGGGATTCGCTTTATTTGTCGGCTTATGCTGATGATGTAAGACTGTTTGTTAATTAAAGGGGAGGGGGATGTAGAAAAGGTTAGCAGGACTTTAGTGTTGTTTGAGGGGGTGGCGTCAGCTAAGGGGAACTGGGAGAAGGGGGTCAGAGCAGGATCTACTAGTCTTCCTGGGGGGGTTACAGTGGATCAGAGTAGGATCTACTAGTATTCCTGGGGGGGTCAGAGCAGGATCTACTAGTCTTCCTGGGGGGGTCAGAGCAGGATCTACTAGTCTTCCTGGGGGGTCAGAGCAGGATCTACTAGTCTTCCTGGAGGGTCAGAGCAGGATCTACTAGTCTTCCTGGGGGATCAGAGCAGGATCTACTAGTCTTCCTGGGGGATCAGAGCAGGATCTACTAGTCTTCCTGGTGGGTCAGAGCAGGATCTACTAGTCTTCCTGGGGGGTCAGAGCAGGATCTACTAGTCTTCCTGGGGGGGGTTACAGTGGATCAGAGCAGGATCTACTAGTATTCCTGGGGGGGTCAGAGCAGGATCTACTAGTCTTCCTGGGGGGGTTACAGTGGATCAGAGCAGGATCTACTAGTATTCCTGGGGGGGTCAGAGCAGGATCTACTAGTCTTCCTGGGGGGGTTACAGTGGATCAGAGTAGGATCTACTAGTATTCCTGGGGGGGTCAGAGCAGGATCTACTAGTCTTCCTGGAGGGGTCAGAGCAGGATCTACTAGTCTTCCTGGGGGGGTCAGAGCAGGATCTACTAGTATTCCTGGGGGGGTCAGAGCAGGATCTACTAGTCTTTCTGGGGGGTCAGAGCAGGATCTACTAGTCTTCCTGGGGGGGTCAGAGCAGGATCTACTAGTCTTCCTGGGGGGTCAGAGCAGGATCTACTAGTCTTCCTGGGTGGTCAGAGCAGGATCTACTAGTCTTCCTGGGGGGGATCAGAGCAGGATCTACTAGTCTTCCTGGGGGGTCAGAGCAGGATCTACTAGTCTTCCTGGGGGGTCAGAGCAGGATCTACTAGTCTTCCTGGGGGGTCAGAGCAGGATCTACTAGTCTTCCTGGGGGGGTTACAGTGGATCAGAGCAGGATCTACTAGTATTCCTGGGGGGGTCAGAGCAGGATCTACTAGTCTTCCTGGGGGGGTTACAGTGGATCAGAGCACGATCTACTAGTATTCCTGGGGGGGTCAGAGCAGGATCTACTAGTCTTCCTGGGGGGTCAGAGCAGGATCTACTAGTCTTCCTGGGGGATCAGAGCAGGATCTACTAGTCTTCCTGGGTGGTCAGAGCAGGATCTACTAGTCTTCCTGGGGGGTTACAGTGGATCAGAGCAGGATCTACTAGTCTTCCTGGGGGGTCAGAGCAGGATCTACTAGTCTTCCTGGGGGGTCAGAGCAGGATCTACTAGTCTTCCTTGGGGGTTACAGTGGATCAGAAAAGGATCTACTAGTCTTCCTGGGGGGTCAGAGCAGGATCTACTAGTCTTCCTGGGGGGTCAGAGCAGGATCTACTAGTCTTCCTGGGGGGGTTACAGTGGATCAGAGCAGGATCTACTAGTATTCCTGGGGGGGTCAGAGCAGGATCTACTAGTCTTCCTGGGGGGTCAGAGCAGGATCTACTAGTCTTCCTGGGGGGTCAGAGCAGGATCTACTAGTCTTCCTGGGGGGTCAGAGCAGGATCTACTAGTCTTCCTGGGGGATCAGAGCAGGATCTACTAGTCTTCCTGGGGGGTCAGAGCAGGATCTACTAGTCTTCCTGGAGGGTTACAGTGGATCAGAGCAGGATCTACTAGTCTTCCTGGAGGGTCAGAGCAGGATCTACTAGTCTTCCTGGGGGGTCAGAGGAGGATCTACTAGTCTTCCTGGGGGGTCAGAGCAGGATCTAAACAACTACAGAGATTACTGGTGGATTCCCTCCACAGAGATCTCATCAGAGTGCTAATCTCTGCCAGATTGTGGGACAGAGTGCTAATCTCTGCCAGATTGTGGGACAGAGTGCTAATCTCTGCCAGATTGTGGGACAGTGCTAATCTCTGCCAGATTGTGGGACAGAGTGCTAATCTCTGCCAGATTGCGGACCAGAGTGCTAATCTCTACCAGATTGCGGGCCAGAGTGCTAATCTCTGCCAGATTGTGGACCAGAGTGCTAATCTCTGCCAGATTGTGGACCAGAGTGCTAATCTCTGCCAGATTGTGGGCCAGGCTTGTGAGAGAGAGGTTCGCTAAATTGGGTGAAGCTGCAAAACAAAAGAGTCGGGGGTGGAAATCTGAAGCAGAGGCTTCCTCCATAAAGTCATCCAGGGTGCCGCAGCAGGTGGTGGAGGGATTCCAAGCTACACTACCTGGTTCATTCTGAGAGCTGGTGGTTGCATCAGAGGAAACCTGGAACCAACCCTACGGTGAAGCATGGTGGTGTGGCAGCATCAGGCAGAGGAAACCTGGCACCAACCCTACAGTGAAGCATGGTGGTGGTGGCAGCATCAGGCGGAGGAAACCTGGCACCAACCCTACGGTGAAGCACGGTGGTGGCGGTAGCATCAGGCGGAGGAAAACTGGCACCAACCCTACGGTAAAGCATGGTGGTGGTGGCAGCATCAGGCGGAGGAAACCTGGCACCAACCCTACGGTGAAGCATGGCGGTGGTGGTAGCATCAGGCAGAGGAAACCTGGCACCATCCCTACGGTGAAGCATGGTGGTGGTGGCAGCATCAGGCTGTGGGGATGTTTTTCAGCGGTCGGACTGGGAGACTCGTCAGGATCGAGGGAAAGATGAACGGAGCAAAGTACAGAGAGATCCTTGATGAAAACCTGCTCCAGAGCACTCAGGACCTCAGACTGGGGCGAAAGTTCATCTTCCAACAGGACAACGACCCTAAGAACACAGCCAAGACTACGCAGGAGTGCCTTCGGGACAAGTCTCTGAATGTCCTTGAGTGGCCCAGCCAGAGCCCGGACTTGAACCCGATCGAACATCTCTGGAGAGACCTGAAAATAGCTGTGCAGCGACGCTCCCCATCCAACCTGACAGAGTTTGAGAGGATCTGCAGAGAAGAAATGGGAGAAACTCCCCCAATACAGGTGTACCAAGCTTGTAGCTTCACACCCAAGAAGACTCGAGGCTGTAATCACTGAGAAAGGTGCCTCAACAAAGTACTGAGTAAAGGGTCTGAATACTTACAGTATGAATCCAAAGTTTTTATTTATTTGTACTATTTTCTACGTTGTAGAATAATAGTGAAGACATCAAAACTAGTAAATAACACATATGGAATCATGTAGTAACCAAAAAAGTGTTAAACAAATCAAAATATATTTTATATTTGAGATTCTTCAAATTGCCACCCTTTGCCTTGATGACAGCTTTGCACACTCGTGGCATTCTCTCAACCAGCTTCATGAGGTAGTCACCTGGAATGCAATTTCAATTAACAGGTGCACCTTGTTAAACAGTTAATTTGTGGAATTTCTTTCCCTCTTAATGCTTTTGAGCCAATCAGTTGGGTAGGGATTGTTTACACAATTGTATACAGAAGATAGACCTATTTGGTAAAAGACCAAGTCCATATTATGGCAAGAACAGCTCAAATGAGCATTCTTCTCTCTTTACCCCTCCTTATATCACCACACGGTCTTTCACACCTCCCAGCCCTTCTCAGCAGAGAGGAAGTGTCCCTGTGTGGAGAGAAGAGGCTGGGTAGACAGGCGATAAGTCATTAAAGAGTTTAGAGAGAGGAAGTGTCCCTGTGTGGAGAGAAGAGGCTGGGTAGACAGGCGATAAGTCATTAAAGAGTTTAGAGAGAGGAAGTGTCCCTGTGTGGAGAGAAGAGGCTGGGTAGACAGGCGATAAGTCATTAAAGAGTTTAGAGAGAGGAAGTGTCCCTGTGTGGAGAGAAGAGGCTGGGTAGACAGGCGATAAGTCATTAAAGAGTTTAGAGAGAGGAAGTGTCCCTGTGTGGAGAGAAGAGGCTGGGTAGACAGGCGATAAGTCATTAAAGAGTTTAGAGAGAGGAAGTGATCGAATACATTGAGATAGAACACACCTGTTTTCTGCTCTGTGAGTACCTATATGGTTTAATATCTATATAGTGTAATATATATATATATAGTTTAATATATGTATAGTTTAATACATATATAGTTAAATATATGTATAGTGTAATATATATATAGTTTAATATCTATATAGTGCAATATATATATTGTTTAATATCTGCATAGTGTAATATATATATATATATAGTTAAATATATATATAATTTAATATATATATATAGTTTAATATCTGTATAGTGTAATATATATATAGTTTAATATATATATAGTTTAATAACTGTATAGTGCAAAATCTGTATGGTTTAATATCTATATAGTTTAATATCTATATAGTGTAATATATATATATAGTTTAATATCTATATAGTTTAATATCTGTATGGTTTAATATCTATATAGTGTAATATATATATATATATATATAGTTTAATATCTATATAGTTTAATATATATATAGTTTAATATCTGTATAGTGTAATATATATATATATATAGTTAAATATCTATATAGTTTAATATATATATAGTTTAATATCTATATAGTGTAATATATATATAGTTTAATATCTGTATAGTATAATATATATATAGTTTAATATATGTATAGTTTAATATCTGTATGGTTTAATATCTATATAGTGTAATATATATATATAGTTTAATATCTATATAGTTTAATATATATATAGGGTAATATATATATATTGTTTAATATCTATATAGTGTAATATATATATATATAGTTTAATATCTATATAGTTTAATATATATATATAGTTTATTATCTGTATAGTGTAATATATATATATAGTTAAATATCTATATAGTTTAATATATATATAGTTTAATATCTATATAGTGTAATATATATATATAGTTTAATATCTGTATAGTGTAATATATATATAGTTTAATATATATATGTAGTTTAATATCTGTATAGTGTAATATCTGTATGGTTTAATATCTATATAGTTTAACATCTGTATAATATCTGTATGGTTAAATATCTGTATGGTTTAATATCTGTATGGTTTAATATCTGTATAAACAGAGTGAGTACGGTAGTAAACAGAGTGAATACGGTAGTAAACAGTGTGAGTACGGTAGTGTGCTAAACAGAGTGAGTACGGTAGTGTGCTAAACAGAGTGAGTACGGTAGTAAACAGAGTGAGTACAGTAGTGTAGTAAACAGAGTGACTAAAGTAGTAAACAGAGTGAGTACGGTAGTGTGCTAAACAGAGTGAGTACGGTAGTAAACAGAGTGAGTACGGTAGTAAACAGATTGAGTAGTGTAGTAAACAGAGTGAGTACGGTAGTAAACAGAGTGAGTATGGTAGTAAACAGAGTGAGTACAGTAGTAAACAGATTGAGTAGTGTAGTAACAAGAGTGAGTACGGTAGTAAACAGATTGAGTAGTGTAGTAAACAGAGTGAGTACGGTAGTAAACAGAGTGAGTACAGTAGTAAACAGATTGAGTAGTGTAGTAACAAGAGTGAGTACGGTAGTAAACAGATTGAGTAGTGTAGTAAACAGAGTGAGTACGGTAGTAAACAGAGTGAGTACGGTAGTGTACTAAACAGAGTGAGTACAGTAGTGTAGTAAACAGAGTGAGTACAGTAGTAAACAGAGTGAGTACGGTAGTGTACTAAACAGAGTGAGTACGGTAGTGTGCTAAACAGAGTGAGTACGGTAGTGTACTAAACAGAGTGAGTAAGGTAGTGTAGTAAACAGAGTGAGTACGGTAGTGTGCTAAACAGAGTGAGTACGGTAGTGTGCTAAACAGAGTGAGTACGGTAGTGTACTAAACAGAGTGAGTACAGCAGTGTAGTAAACAGAGTGAGTACGGTAGTGTGCTAAACAGAGTGAGTACGGTAGTGTACTAAACAGAGTGAGTACAGCAGTGTAGTAAACAGAGTGAGTACAGTAGTAAACAGAGTGAGTACGGTAGTGTACTAAACAGAGTGAGTACGGTAGTGTGCTAAACAGAGTGAGTACGGTAGTGTACTAAACAGAGTGAGTAAGGTAGTGTAGTAAACAGAGTGAGTACGGTAGTGGACTAAACAGAGTGAGTACGGTAGTAAACAGAGTGAGTATGGTAGTGTAGTAAACAGAGTGAGTACGGTAGTAAACAGAGTGAGTACGGTAGTAAACAGAGTGAGTACGGTAGTAAACAGAGTGAGTACGGTAGTAAACAGAGTGAGTATGGTAGTGTGCTAAACAGAGTGAGTACGGTAGTAAACAGAGTGAGTACAGTAGTGTAGTAAACAGAGTGAGTACAGTAGTAAACAGAGTGAGTACAGTAGTAAACAGAGTGAGTACGGTAGTGTGCTAAACAGAGTGAGTAAGGTAGTAAACAGAGTGAGTACGGTAGTGTGCTAAACAGAGTGAGTACGGTAGTAAACAGAGTGAGTACAGTAGTGTAGTAAACAGATTGAGTAGTGTAGTAAACAGAGTGAGTACGGTAGTAAACAGATTGAGTAGTGTAGTAAACAGAGTGAGTACTGTAGTAAACAGAGTGAGTACGGTAGTGTACTAAACAGAGTGAGTACAGTAGTGTAGTAAACAGAGTGAGTACAGTAGTAAACAGAGGGAGTACGGTAGTAAACAGAGTGAGTACGGTAGTGTAGTAAACAGAGTGAGTACGGTAGTAAACAGAGTGAGTATGGTAGTGTGCTAAACAGAGTGAGTACGGTAGTGTAGTAAACAGAGTGAGTACGGTAGTAAACAGAGTGAGTAAGGTAGTGTGCTAAACAGAGTGACTACAGTAGTGTAGTAAACAGAGTGAGTACGGTAGTGTGCTAAACAGAGTGAGTACGGTAGTGTACTAAACAGAGCGAGTACGGTAGTGTAGTAAACAGAGTGAGTACGGAAGTGTAGTAAACAGAGTGAGTACGGTAGTGTGCTAAACAGAGTGAGTACGGTAGTAAACAGAGTGAGTACGGTAGTGTAGTAAACAGAGTGAGTACGGTAGTAAACAGAGTGAGTACGGTAGTGTGCTAAACAGAGTGAGTATGGTAGTAAACAGAGTGAGTACAGTAGTGTAGTAAACAGAGTGAGTACGGTAGTATACAGAGTGAGTACGGTAGTGTGCTAAACAGAGTGAGTACGGTAGTAAACAGAGTGAGTACGGTAGTAAACAGATTGAGTAGTGTAGTAAACAGAGTGAGTACGGTAGTAAACAGAGTGAGTACGGTAGTAAACAGAGTGAGTATGGTAGTGTAGTAAACAGAGTGAGTACGGTAGTAAACAGAGTGAGTACGGTAGTGTAGTAAACAGAGTGAGTACGGTAGTAAACAGAGTGAGTACGGTAGTAAACAGATTGAGTAGTGTAGTAAACAGAGTGAGTACGGTAGTAAACAGAGTGAGTATGGTAGTAAACAGAGTGAGTATGGTAGTAAACAGAGTGAGTACGGTAGTGTACTAAACAGAGTGAGTACGGTAGTAAACAGAGTGAGTACAGTAGTGTAGTAAACAGAGTGAGTAAAGTGGTAAACAGAGTGAGTACAGTAGTGTAGTAAACAGAGTGAGTACAGTAGTGTAGTAAACAGAGTGAGTACGGTAGTGTACTAAACAGAGTGAGTACAGTAGTGTAGTAAACAGAGTGAGTACAGTGGTAAACAGAGTGAGTACGGTAGTGTACTAAACAGAGTGAGTACGGTAGTGTGCTAAACAGAGTGAGTACGGTAGTGTGCTAAACAGAGTGAGTACGGTAGTGTACTAAACAGAGTGAGTACAGTAGTGTAGTAAACAGAGTGAGTACAGTAGTAAACAGAGTGAGTACGGTAGTGTACTAAACAGAGTGAGTACAGTAGTGTAGTAAACAGAGTGAGTACAGTAGTAAACAGAGTGAGTACGGTAGTGTACTAAACAGAGTGAGTACGGTAGTGTGCTAAACAGAGTGAGTACGGTAGTGTACTAAACAGAGTGAGTAAGGTAGTGTAGTAAACAGAGTGAGTACGGTAGTGTGCTAAACAGAGTGAGTACGGTAGTGTGCTAAACAGAGTGAGTACGGTAGTGTACTAAACAGAGTGAGTACAGCAGTGTAGTAAACAGAGTGAGTACGGTAGTGTGCTAAACAGAGTGAGTACGGTAGTGTACTAAACAGAGTGAGTACAGCATAGTAGTAAACAGAGTGAGTACAGTAGTAAACAGAGTGAGTACGGTAGTGTACTAAACAGAGTGAGTACGGTAGTGTGCTAAACAGAGTGAGTACGGTAGTGTACTAAACAGAGTGAGTAAGGTAGTGTAGTAAACAGAGTGAGTACGGTAGTGTAGTAAACAGAGTGAGTACGGTAGTAAACAGAGTGAGTACGGTAGTGTGCTAAACAGAGTGAGTACGGTAGTGTACTAAACAGAGTGAGTACGGTAGTAAACAGAGTGAGTATGGTAGTGTAGTAAACAGAGTGAGTACGGTAGTAAACAGAGTGAGTACGGTAGTAAACAGAGTGAGTACGGTAGTAAACAGAGTGAGTACGGTAGTGTGCTAAACAGAGTGAGTACGGTAGTAAACAGAGTGAGTACAGTAGTGTAGTAAACAGAGTGAGTACAGTAGTAAACAGAGTGAGTACAGTAGTAAACAGAGTGAGTACGGTAGTGTGCTAAACAGAGTGAGTAAGGTAGTAAACAGAGTGAGTACGGTAGTGTGCTAAACAGAGTGAGTACGGTAGTAAACAGAGTGAGTACAGTAGTGTAGTAAACAGATTGAGTAGTGTAGTAAACAGAGTGAGTACGGTAGTAAAAAGATTGAGTAGTGTAGTAAACAGAGTGAGTACGGTAGTAAACAGAGTGAGTACGGTAGTGTACTAAACAGAGTGAGTACAGTAGTGTAGTAAACAGAGTGAGTACAGTAGTAAACAGAGGGAGTACGGTAGTAAACAGAGTGAGTACGGTAGTGTAGTAAACAGAGTGAGTACGGTAGTAAACAGAGTGAGTATGGTAGTGTGCTAAACAGAGTGAGTACGGTAGTGTAGTAAACAGAGTGAGTACGGTAGTAAACAGAGTGAGTAAGGTAGTGTGCTAAACAGAGTGACTACAGTAGTGTAGTAAACAGAGTGAGTACGGTAGTGTGCTAAACAGAGTGAGTACGGTAGTGTACTAAACAGAGCGAGTACGGTAGTGTAGTAAACAGAGTGAGTACGGAAGTGTAGTAAACAGAGTGAGTACGGTAGTGTGCTAAACAGAGTGAGTACGGTAGTAAACAGAGTGAGTACGGTAGTGTAGTAAACAGAGTGAGTACGGTAGTAAACAGAGTGAGTACGGTAGTGTGCTAAACAGAGTGAGTATGGTAGTAAACAGAGTGAGTACAGTAGTGTAGTAAACAGAGTGAGTACGGTAGTAAACAGAGTGAGTACGGTAGTGTGCTAAACAGAGTGAGTACGGTAGTAAACAGAGTGAGTACGGTAGTAAACAGATTGAGTAGTGTAGTAAACAGATTGAGTACGGTAGTAAACAGAGTGAGTACGGTAGTAAACAGAGTGAGTATGGTAGTGTAGTAAACAGAGTGAGTACGGTAGTAAACAGAGTGAGTACGGTAGTGTAGTAAACAGAGTGAGTACGGTAGTAAACAGAGTGAGTACGGTAGTAAACAGATTGAGTAGTGTAGTAAACAGAGTGAGTACGGTAGTAAACAGAGTGAGTATGGTAGTAAACAGAGTGAGTATGGTAGTAAACAGAGTGAGTACGGTAGTGTACTAAACAGAGTGAGTACAGTAGTGTAGTAAACAGAGTGAGTACAGTGGTAAACAGAGTGAGTACAGTAGTGTAGTAAACAGAGTGAGTACAGTAGTGTAGTAAACAGAGTGAGTACGGTAGTGTACTAAACAGAGTGAGTACAGTAGTGTAGTAAACAGAGTGAGTACAGTGGTAAACAGAGTGAGTACGGTAGTGTACTAAACAGAGTGAGTACGGTAGTGTGCTAAACAGAGTGAGTACGGTAGTGTGCTAAACAGAGTGAGTACGGTAGTGTACTAAACAGAGTGAGTACAGTAGTGTAGTAAACAGAGTGAGTACAGTAGTAAACAGAGTGAGTACGGTAGTGTACTAAACAGAGCGAGTTCGGTAGTAAACAGAGTGAGTACGGTAGTGTGCTAAACAGAGTGAGTACGGTAGTGTACTAAACAGAGTGAGTACGGTAGTAAACAGAGTGAGTACGGTAGTGTAGTAAACAGAGTGAGTACGGTAGTAAACAGAGTGAGTACGGTAGTAAACAGAGTGAGTACGGTAGTGTGCTAAACAGAGTGAGAACGGTAGTAAACAGAGTGAGTACAGTAGTGTATTAAACAGATTGAGTACAGTAGTAAACAGAGTGAGTACAGTAGTAAACAGAGTGAGTACGGTAGTATGCTAAACAGAGTGAGTAAGGTAGTGTAGTAAACAGAGTGAGTACGGTAGTGTAGTAAACAGAGTGAGTACGGTAGTAAACAGAGTGAGTATGGTAGTGTAGTAAACAGAGTGAGTACGGTAGTAAACAGAGTGAGTACGGTAGTAAACAGAGTGAGTACGGTAGTAAACAGAGTGAGTACGGTAGTAAACAGAGGGAGTACGGTAGTAAACAGAGTGAGTACGGTAGTGTAGTAAACAGAGTGAGTACAGTAGTAAACAGAGTGAGTATGGTGGTGTGCTAAACAGAGTGAGTACGGTAGTGTACTAAACAGAGCGAGTACAGTAGTAAACAGAGTGAGTACGGTAGTGTAGTAAACAGAGTGAGTACGGTAGTGTAGTAAACAGAGTGAGTACAGTAGTAAACAGAGTGAGTACAGTAGTGTGCTAAACAGAGTGAGTACGGTAGTGTACTAAACAGAGTGAGTAAGGTAGTGTAGTAAACAGAGTGAATACGGTAGTGTGCTAAACAGAGTGAGTACGGTAGTAAACAGAGTGAGTACGGTAGTAAACAGATTGAGTAGTGTAGTAAACAGAGTGAATACGGTAGTGTAGTAAACAGAGTGAGTACGGTAGTAAACAGAGTGAGTACAGTAGTGTACTAAACAGAGTGAGTACGGTAGTGTAGTAAACAGAGTGAGTACGGTAGTAAACAGAGTGAGTACAGTAGTGTACTAAACAGAGTGAGTACGGTAGTGTGCTAAACAGAGTGAGTACGGTAGTGTAGTAAACAGAGTGAGTACGGTAGTAAACAGAGTGAGTACGGTAGTGTGCTAAACAGAGTGAGTATGTTAGTAAACAGAGTGAGTACAGTAGTGTAGTAAACAGAGTGAGTACGGTAGTAAACAGAGTGAGTACGGTAGTAAACAGAGTGAGTACGGTAGTAAACAGATTGAGTAGTGTAGTAAACAGAGTGAGTACGGTAGTAAACAGAGTGAGTATGGTAGTAAACAGAGTGAGTATGGTAGTAAACAGAGTGAGTACGGTAGTGTACTAAACAGAGTGAGTACGGTAGTGTGCTAAACAGAGTGAGTACGGTAGTGTGCTAAACAGAGTGAGTACGGTAGTGTGCTAAACAGAGTGAGTACGGTAGTGTACTAAACAGAGTGAGTACAGTAGTGTAGTAAACAGAGTGAGTACAGTAGTAAACAGAGTGAGTACGGTAGTGTACTAAACAGAGCGAGTTCGGTAGTGTGCTAAACAGAGTGAGTACGGTAGTGTAGTAAACAGAGTGAGTACGGTAGTGTAGTAAACAGAGTGAGTACAGTGGTAAACAGAGTGAGTACGGTAGTGTACTAAACAGAGTGAGTACGGTAGTGTGCTAAACAGAGTGAGTACGGTAGTGTGCTAAACAGAGTGAGTATGGTAGTGTACTAAACAGAGTGAGTACAGTAGTGTAGTAAACAGAGTGAGTACAGTAGTAAACAGAGTGAGTACGGTAGTGTACTAAACAGAGCGAGTTCGGTAGTGTGCTAAACAGAGTGAGTACGGTAGTGTAGTAAACAGAGTGAGTACGGTAGTGTAGTAAACAGAGTGAGTACGGTAGTAAACAGAGTGAGTACAGTAGTGTGCTAAACAGAGTGAGTACGGTAGTGTACTAAACAGAGTGAGTACGGTAGTAAACAGAGTGAGTACGGTAGTGTAGTAAACAGAGTGAGTACGGTAGTAAACAGAGTGAGTACGGTAGTAAACAGAGTGAGTACGGTAGTAAACAGAGTGAGTACGGTAGTGTGCTAAACAGAGTGAGTACGGTAGTGTACTAAACAGAGTGAGTACGGTAGTAAACAGAGTGAGTACAGTAGTGTAGTAAACAGAGTGAGTACGGTAGTAAACAGAGTGAGTACGGTAGTAAACAGAGTGAGTACGGTAGTAAACAGAGTGAGTACGGTAGTGTGCTAAACAGAGTGAGTACGGTAGTAAACAGAGTGAGTACAGTAGTGTATTAAACAGATTGAGTACAGTAGTAAACAGAGTGAGTACAGTAGTAAACAGAGTGAGTACGGTAGTGTGCTAAACAGAATGAGTACGGTAGTAAACAGATTGAGTAGTGTAGTAAACAGAGTGAGTACGGTAGTAAACAGAGGGAGTACGGTAGTGTAGTAAACAGAGTGAGTACGGTAGTGTAGTAAACAGAGTGAGTACGGTAGTGTGCTAAACAGAGTGACTACAGTAGTGTAGTAAACAGAGTGAGTACAGTAGTAAACAGAGTGAGTACGGTAGTGTGCTAAACAGAGTGAGTACGGTAGTGTACTAAACAGAGTGAGTAAGGTAGTGTAGTAAACAGAGTGAATACGGTAGTGTGCTAAACAGAGTGAGTACGGTAGTAAACAGAGTGAGTACGGTAGTAAACAGATTGAGTAGTGTAGTAAACAGAGTGAGTACGGTAGTGTAGTAAACAGAGTGAGTACGGTAGTAAACACAGTGAGTACAGTAGTGTACTAAACAGAGTGAGTATGGTAGTGTAGTAAACAGAGTGAGTACGGTAGTAAACAGAGTGAGTACAGTAGTGTACTAAACAGAGTGAGTACGGTAGAGTGCTAAACAGAGTGAGTACGGTAGTGTAGTAAACAGAGTGAGTACAGTAGTGTACTAAACAGAGTGAGTACGGTAGTAAACAGAGTGAGTACAGTAGTGTGCTAAACAGAGTGAGTACGGTAGTAAACAGAGTGAGTACGGTAGTGTGCTAAACAGAGTGAGTACGGTAGTGTGCTAAACAAAGTGAGTACGGTAGTGTAGTAAACAGAGTGAGTACGGTAGTGTGCTAAACAGAGTGAGTACGGTAGTGTGCTAAACAGAGTGAGTACGGTAGTGTGCTAAACAGAGTGAGTACGGTAGTAAACAGAGTGAGTACGGTAGTAAACAGATTGAGTAGTGTAGTAAACAGAGTGAGTACGGTAGTGTAGTAAACAGAGTGAGTACGGTAGTAAACAGAGTGAGTACAGTAGTGAACAGAGTGAGTACGGTAGTGTAGTAACAGAGTGAGTACGGTAGTAAACAGAGTGAGTACGGTAGTGTAGTAAACAGAGTGAGTACAGTAGTAAACAGAGTGAGTACTGTAGTAAACAGAGTGAGTACGGTAGTAAACAGAGTGACTACAGTAGTGTGCTAAACAGAGTGAGTACGGTAGTGTAGTAAACAGAGTGAGTACGGTAGTGTGCTAAACAGAGTGAGTACGGTAGTGTGCTAAACAGAGTGAGTATGGTAGTGTGCTAAACAGAGTGAGTACGGTAGTGTGCTAAACAGAGTGAGTACGGTAGTGTGCTAAACCAATCATCAATATACTTTGACCCCCGCCCCAAACAAATGCCAAATATGTGAATTGTGGACCTCTCAACTGAAACATTGGAATAATATTCCCCATGAACTAGATGTGACTGGTTATCAACTGAAACATTGGAATAATATTCCCTGTGCCTTACTGTCCTGTATTAGTTTCATTTGATGACCTCAGACATTGTTTATTTAGCTTAGCAACGACATCAATGCAGTAAGGAAGAGTACTAACTAGAATCACGCTAACAATTTTGCAAACATTAGCTAGGTAGCTAAAAATATATCTGTAATGTAATTATTGAGTCAATGAAATTGCTTCTTTGTAATCTTGCTAGCTATTTATCTACAGTGCCTTCACGAAGTATTCAGACTTTTGTTACATTACAGCCTTATTCTAAATCTAACTGAATTAATTATTTTTCTGATCAATCTACACACAATACCCCATAATGACATCACAATACCCCATAATGACATCACAATACCCCATAATGCCAAAGCAAAAACAAGTTTTTAGAAAATCGCATCAGCTCGAGAGAAAATTTGAACTTGAAAGTTGTGATGTCATCCTTTACGTTCGTGATGACGTCATAGCCCGAGTTCCAGTTCTGTTTGTGCTGTTTAGACAATTCTAACGGACAGGAAGTTGGAAGTACAAGCACAAACTGGAGCAACAGGTAGGCTAGTGGTTAGAGTGTTGGGCAAGTAACCAAAAGGTTGCTAGATCAAATCCCTTAACTGACTTGCCTAGTCAAATAAAATAAAAACATCTGAGACCAGGCTATAATGTAGCCTCTGCCTTTTCTCAACACCACACCTGCAAGTTAGTCTGGTCCCAGATCTGTTTGTGCTGTTTTGGTAACTCCTGAACCAAGTTAGCCTGGATTAGATATTTTATATCGTCTGAGTTTCACAGATATTTACTTTACGTACAAGAAAATGCGCTGTGATAATGTCAGACATGGCATAGAACCGGACATAACATCTAACATACACATTCATGAAAAATACCAAAACAAGAACGACAGTTTAAGGAAGTCAGAGCCAGACGAGTAGAGTGAGTAACAGGGGATTTAGGTGTGGAGCATATCAGAGATGTGAGAAAACACCAGGACATGAAGAGAGATGTGTAGGTGAGCTGTGGAGTCGGCGGAGAGGGGATGTGATGTTTCCCCAGGTTTTCGTGCGGAATGTAGGGAAGTTTCGGTTTCCGTCGGTGGAAAAGAAAGGAGCCAAGGATAGAGCGAGAACAAGGATGGTCTTTAAAAGGTTTGACAGCGTTCAGACAATGTGCACAACGGTGCCAAGTAGCATATAACCTGCCTGCAAAGTTCATCAACAGTCCACAGCCTTACATTTCACATTTTAGTCATTTTAGCAGACGCTCTTATCCAGAGCGACTTACAGTAGTGAATGCATACATTTCATTAAAAAAAATTCTGTGCTGGCCCCCCGTGGGAATCGAACCCACAACCCTGGTGTTGCAAACACCATGCTCTACCAACTGAGCTACAATAACATCAGATATACAATAACATCAGATATACAATAACATCAGATATACAATAACATCAGATATACAATAACATCAGATAAGGACCCAGAGGAGGGAGAACACTATATTTTTTCCCTCCCTCCCTCCTTTCCCTCCCTCCCCCTGCCAGCCCATCAGAATGCCTGCAAACAGATTGAGCCATAACGGCAACACCAAAATGGTGTTATATATATATATTTCAATTGCATAACAATTCCATGTGACTCTGATAACTAGAGGGTGTATACTTTCCCAGGTACAGTTTATGTCGTCCTGTCATCAGTCGTAATGTCTCAGATGACAACCGAACTGACATCCATACTCATTAAGTTCCAACGCATATATATCTAGAACCACCACAGACCTCATCACCATGGTGACTCCCAGAGAGTATGGAACCTGGGGCTTCTAGACCTCATCACCATGGTGACTCCCAGAGAGTATGGAACCTGGGGCTTCTAGACCTCATCACCATGGTGACTCCCAGAGAGTATGGAACCTGGGGCTTCTAGACCTCATCACCATGGTGACTCCCAGAGAGTATGGAACCTGGGTCTTCTAGACCTCATCACCATGGTGACTCCCAGAGAGTATGGAACCTGGGTCTTCTAGACCTCATCACCATGGTGACTCCCAGAGAGTATGGAACCCAAAACACTCAGCCAAGGCAACAAAGGAGTGGCTCAAGAAGAAGCACATTAAGGTCTTGGAGTGGCCTAGCCAGTCTCCAGACCTTAATCCCATAGACAATCTGTGGAGGGAGCTGAAGGTTCGAGTTGCCAAACGTCAGCCTCGAAACCTTAATGACTTGGAGAAGATCTGCAAAGAGGAGTGGGACAAAATGCCTCCTGAGATGTGTGCAAACCTGGTGGCCAACTACAAGAAACGTCTGACCTCTGTGATTGCCAACAAGGGTTTTGCCACCAAGTACTAAGTCATGTTTTGCAGAGGGGTCAAATACTTTGTCATGACGTTGGCCTGTGGATAAGGTTTATGACCCCCCCATAAATACCTTTCTCCCTTCCCCTCTCTTTCTGACCCTACTGAAGGACTGTTGAAGACCCATTTTCAATGAGCCTGGCTGAGGGAAGGATGTTCTCACCCAAGATTTGACGGTACATGGCCCCGTCCATCGTCCCTTTGATGCAGTGAAGTTGTCCTGTCCCCTTAGCAGAAAAACACCCCCAAAGCATAATGTTTCCACCTCCATGTTTGACGGTGGAGATGGTGTTCTTGGGGTCATAGGCAGCATTCCTCCTCCTCCAAACACGGCGAGTTGAGTTAATGCCAAAGAGCTCCATTTTGGTCTCATCTGACCACAACACTTTCACCAGTTGTCCTCTGAATCATTCAGATGTTCATTGGCAAACTTCAGACGGGCATGTATATGTGCTTTCTTGAGCAGGGGGACCTTGTGGGCGCTGCAGGATTTCAGTCCTTCACGGCGTAGTGTGTTACCAATTGTTTTCTTGGTGACTATGGTCCCAGCTGCCTTGAGATCATTGACAAGATCCTCCTGTGTAGTTCTGGGCTGATTCCTCACCGTTCTCATGATCATTGCAACTCCACGAGGTGAGATCTTGCATGGAGCCCCAGGCCGAGGGATATTGACAGTTCTTTTGTGTTTCTTCCATTTGCGAATAATCGCACCAAATGTTGTCACCTTCTCACCAAGCTGCTTGGCGATGGTCTTGTAGCCCATTCCAGCCTTGTGTAGGTCTACAATCTTGCCCCTGACATCCTTGGAGAGCGCTTTGGTCTTGGCCATGGTGGAGAGTTTGGAATCTGATTGATTGATTGCTTCTATGGACAGGTGTCTTTTTTACAGATAACAAACAGAGATTAGGAGCACTCCCTTTAAGAGTGTGCTCCTAATCTCAGCCCGTTACCTGTATAAACGGCACCTGGGAGCCAGAAATCTTTCTGATTGAGAGGGGGTCAAATACTTATTTCCCTCATTAAAATGCAAATCAATTTATATCATTTTTGACATGCGTTTTTCTGGATTTTATTGTTGTTATTCTGTCTCTCACTGTTCAAATAAACCTACCATTCAAATTATAGACTGCTCCTTTCTTTATCAGTGGGCAAACGTACAAAATCAGCAGGGGATCAAATACTTTTCCCCCCCCCACTGTATATATATATGAACTAAAAGGGTGTGGAAAATGCCTCTCTATATTAATTTGGGGATATATTCTAGGACAGCAGAGGTGTTGAGCAGAGTTGAATTCAACAAGGATATTCAACTTGGATAAATATTGGAATGTCAGATCTGGGGAGGAGAGTCACTGACCTTAGAATGTTTTGTTGAGTTGATGAAGAGGATACGGCTGACTTGAGGAGCTTATAATGTTTTGTTGCGCTGAAGAAGAGGAGGAGGAATTATTGGGAGACAATTTAATTACCAATGTATTTCCAGTGGTATTGATTCCAAACTCTCCACCATGGCCAAGACCTGATGGAATGTTATATAATACCATGATGTATGTTAAATAAAGATGAGAATCTCTAGTCTGGAGCCACTGATTGGGGGGAGGACTTGCTTAACTTCTTATTGGGAGACAATTTAATTACCAATGTATTTCCAGTGGTATTGTGGCTCCACCCCAGTTTCAGTTCTGAGCAACAGGAAGTCAGGAACGCTGAAAAAGACGTCACAGAGACAGGAAAGTATTCACTAAGAATCTGTATCTTTACAAGTGTGTTGCATGTTCACTAAACCCTCACATTTGGACACAAACCTGTGGATAATATCACTTCTTTAAGTGCGGACATGTATAATAACACTGTAGAACATAAATACATTTTTAAACATTATTTATCCGGTCTTAATTCTCTTCCAGATGCCTGGCTTTTCTTGGGTTTGGTGGTTGACTGATTTCTCAGCCACTTCTGGTCCCCCCTGCTGGCTCTCTGGTCCCCCCTGCTGGCTCTCTGGTCCTCCCTGCTGGCTCTCTGGTCCCCCTTGCTGGCTCTCTGGTCCCCCCTGCTGGCTCTCTGGTCCCCCCTGCTGGATCTCTGGTCCTCCCTGCTGGCTCTCTGGTCCTCCCTGCTGGCTCTCTGGTCCCCCTTGCTGGCTCTCTGGTCCTCCCTGCTGGCTCTCTGGTCCTCCCTGCTGGCTCTCTGGTCCTCTCTGCTGGCTCTCTGGTCCTCCCTGCTGGCTCTCTGGTCCTCCCTGCTGGCTCTCTGGTCCCCCCTGCTGGCTCTCTGGTCCCCCCTGCTGGCTCTCTGGTCCTCCCTGCTGGCTCTCTGGTCCTCCTTGCTGGCTCTCTGGTCCTCCCTGCTGGCTCTCTGGTCCCCCCTGCTGGCTCTCTGGTCCTCCCTGCTGGCTCTCTGGTCCTCCCTGCTGGCTCTCTGGTCCTCCCTGCTCGCTCTCTGGTCCTCCCTGCTGGCTCTCTGGTCCTCCCTGCTGGCTCTCTGGTCCTCCCTGCTGGCTCTCTGGTCCCCCCTGCTGGCTCTCTGGTCCTCCCCTGCTGGCTCTCTGGTCCTCCCCTGCTGGCTCTCTGGTCCTCCCTGCTGGCTCTCTGGTCCTCCCTGCTGGCTCTCTGGTCCTCCCTGCTGGCTCTCTGGTCCCCCCTGCTGGCTCTCTGGTCCTCCCTGCTGGCTCTCTGGTCCCCCCTGCTGGCTCTCTGGTCCTCCCTGCTGGCTCTCTGGTCCCCCCTGTTGGCTCTCTGGTCCTCCCTGCTGGCTCTCTGGTCCCCCCTGCTGGCTCTCTGGTCCTCCCTGCTCGCTCTCTGGCCCCCCCTGCTGGCTCTCTGGTCCTCCCTGCTGGCTCTCTGGTCCCCCCTGCTGGCTCTCTGGTCCCCCCTGCTGGCTCTCTGGTCCCCCCTGCTGGCTCTCTGGTCCTCCCTGCTGGCTCTCTGGTCCTCCCTGCTGGCTCTCTGGTCCTCCCTGCTGGCTCTCTGGTCCCCCCTGCTGGCTCTCTGGTCCTCCCTGCTCGCTCTCTGGTCCTCCCTGCTGGCTCTCTGGTCCTCCCTGCTGGTTCTCTGGTCCTCCCTGCTGGCTCTCTGGTCCCCCCTGCTGGCTCTCTGGTCCCCCCTGCTGGCTCTCTGGTCCTCCCTGCTGGCTCTCTGGTCCTCCCTGCTGGCTCTCTCGTCCTCCCTGCTGGCTCTCTGGTCCTCCCTGCTGGCTCTCTGGTCCTCCCTGCTGGCTCTCTGGTCCTCCCTGCTGGCTCTCTGGTCCCCCTGCTGGCTCTCTGGTCCTCCCTGCTGGCTCTCTGGTCCCCCCTGCTGGCTCTCTGGTCCTCTCTGCTGGCTCTCTGGTCCCCCCTGCTCGCTCTCTGGCCCTCCCTGCTGGCTCTCTGGTCCTCCCTGCTGGCTCTCTGGTCCTCCCTGCTGGCTCTCTCGTCCTCCCTGCTGGCTCTCTGGTCCTCCCTGCTGGCTCTCTGGTCCTCCCTGCTGGCTCTCTGGTCCTCCCTGCTGGTTCTCTGGTCCTCCCTGCTGGCTCTCTGGTCCCCCCTGCTGGCTCTCTGGTCCCCCCTGCTGGCTCTCTGGTCCTCCCTGCTGGCTCTCTGGTCCTCCCTGCTGGCTCTCTCGTCCTCCCTGCTGGCTCTCTGGTCCTCCCTGCTGGCTCTCTGGTCCTCCCTGCTGGCTCTCTGGTCCTCCCTGCTGGCTCTCTGGTCCCCCCTGCTGGCTCTCTGGTCCTCCCTGCTGGCTCTCTGGTCCCCCCTGCTGGCTCTCTGGTCCTCTCTGCTGGCTCTCTGGTCCCCCCTGCTCGCTCTCTGGCCCTCCCTGCTGGCTCTCTGGTCCTCCCTGCTGGCTCTCTGGTCCCCCCTGCTGGCTCTCTGGTCCTCCCTGCTGGCTCTCTGGTCCCCCCTGCTGGCTCTCTGGTCCTCCCTGCTGGCTCTCTGGTCCTCCCTGCTGGCTCTCTGGTCCTCCCTGCTGGCTCTCTGGTCCCCCCTGCTGGCTCTCTGGTCCTCCCTGCTGGCTCTCTGGCTCCCTCGGCTGGTCATGTACAGACCCAGCGAGCCCTTGGTTTACCTTCTGGCCTGTGGCCCACCCCAGCAACTGTTGACCGTGGTTGTAGTCAAATGGAAACTGGTTGATGAACTGGGTGCTGAACTTCTTGATTTGCCCGTCAACCCTGTACATGTGACAATTAAACTTTCTAATCTAATGCAATCAGCCTCCAGATTCATCTCCTCCTGCTCTTTTAGGTACTCTCCCTCTCTCTCTCTCTGCCCAGGTGGTGAAGGATGTTATCGCTTCATGTGGTACCAGGGATGACTGGAAGGTGAGAAGCAGAGGTCACATTTAACATGTGTCCCTAATGGTACCGTGTTCCAGGGATTAACACGGATAACCAGGATCCCGGGACGAGCCTTCACATTTCCCGAAAAATAAAATGCCAAGACCCGGAAAATTACAACATTCGCAATAAAGCAATTCAACAAAATGCACAACATGTGCAGCAGCAGATTGGCAAAACAAAAAATATCACATTATCCAAACAGGTTGTTGCATGGAAGCCTTGAACCTGAAGCATATTTACTTAACGTTGCAGCCTGGTGTCATTATGTAGACATAACATAGTCAACGTAAATCCACCACTCAAATCAGTATGATATGTTACGTTTTTTTTATGTTTACATAAGACAGATGTTTACGTAAGGCAAAAACAAAACAAAAAATGGTGGTTTGTCGGGGTGGATGGTGTACAATGCGAATGTCTACCAACCCAAAGGTTGCAAGTTTAATCTCGTCACGGACAACGTTTAGCCTTTTAGCTAATTAGCAACTTTTTAACTACTTACTGCTTTTGTGCTACTTTGCATGTTATCTAACCCTTCCCCTTAAATCTAACCTTAACCTTTTTAGCTAACCCTAACCTTAATCCTAACCCCTAACCCTAACACCTATCCAAGCTAACGTTAGCTACGTAGTTAAGTAACACAAGCCACCTTAGCTAGAATCCGTAACGTATGGTACGTTTTGCATACATACCGTATAATACTGTTGTAAGTAGAGATTCCGCCTACGTATTTATTATATGAATGATGGCTTACCAGCCAATCACATGAGACTTGTTCAGTTACCAGCCAATCACGTGAGACTTGTTCAGTTACCAGCCAATCACATGAGACTTGTTCAGTTATATGATATGAGTGATGGCTTACCAGCCAATCACGTGAGAGTTGTTCAGTTACCAGCCAATCACATGAGAGTTGTTCAGTTACCAGCCAATCATGTGAGAGTTGTTCAGTTACCAGCCAATCACGTGAGACTTGTTCAGTTATATGATATGAGTGATGGCTTACCAGCCAATCACATGAGACTTGTTCAGTTATATGATATAAGTGATGGCTTACCAGCCAATCACATGAGACTTGTTCAGTTATATGATATGAGCGATGGCTTACCAGCCAATCACGTGAGAGTTGTTCAGTTATATTATATGAGCGATGGCTTACCAGCCAATCACGTGAGAGGTGTTCAGTTATATTACCCCGGCATGGAACCAAGCTAGTTCTCACGTTGGAGCTCGTCGGTCTAAGTGTATATTGTATTATTAATAAACTGACCAAAGAGAGAAGGTTGTTGTGGCCTTGTTTCCACGCCTCAAAGCAACGAGTGGGTCCAGGGTTATTGATCTAACTACAGTACGGTAGCTAACCACCATTAGCCAACAACTGTGGTAAAGCCGTATGAAATGTAACTTCTGAAATTAAATGAAGTGTCACGGATTTACATACAGAATAATACTAAATGCTCTGAGACCAGGTTGCAGCTACACAAACTCGCCATAAATTCACAGCATAATTGACACTGCATGACTGCACACGAGACCCGGATACATGATAGAGTTCTAACATCAGATCTGAAAATTACATCCTGGTCCAATCCAAACCCAGTGAGCTGAACCCAGGTCCGACATCACAGAAATGAAATGAGCATGAACCCTAAAAAAAAAAGCAGATTTCTAGAAAACAGTATTGATTTAATCTGGTGTTGAGATATAACGTGGCAGAGGCGGGCGGCAGGAAACAGCCATTGGGCCGAGAAAAATCGCAAGTTCATGATTAGGAAAACAAATTTTTAGTTATGATCAACCGAACGTTGAAAATATTGGAATAAAGTACAGTAATGCAATTGAAAGCACTGAAGGCAAATTCTTCAATGTTTATTGGGACAGAGCCATCGCTGCTTTGAGACAAGCTTGGTGGAGTCCTCTAGACTAATCAATAAATGTCAGATCTTTGCTTTCATTGAATCGCCATTTGGATATTTGGCAACAATTAGGCTGGGAAAATGTTAGCTAAATTGGTGAGTGCTAAAGATAAATCTGCATTTTAGTTTGTTCATATATTAGCTGATCAGAAGATTTTGCTAGAAAGTTTATACAAGTGGATTTTGCTCCTCATTGTGTAGTAGCCTGAGTAGAAGCCTGGCCAACTCCTGACCTGAGTAGAAGCCTGGCCAACTCCTGACCTGAGTAGAAGCCTGGCCAACTCCTGACCTGAGTAGAAGCCTGGCCAACTCCTGACCAAAATACTAACTTGTCTAATAATCAATTGATGCGATTTGTTTTTTAAATATTTGTACCTTTATTTAACCAGGTATTTATATATTATATATATAACCCTAACCCTTTATTTAACCAGGTATTTATATATTATATATATATATATAACCCTTTATTTAACCAGGTATTTATATATTATATATATATATATATAACCCTTTATTTAACCAGGTATTTATATATTATACATATATAACCCTTTATTTAACCAGGTATTTATATATTATATATATATATAACCCTTTATTTAACCAGGTATTTATATATTATATATATATATATAACCCTTTATTTAACCAGGTGTTTATATATTATATATATAACCCTTTATTTAACCAGGTGTTTATATATTATATATATATATATAACCCTTTATTAAACCAGGTATTTATATATTATATATATAACCCTGACCCTTTATTTAACCAGGTATTTATATATTATATATATATAACCCTTTATTTAACCAGGTATTTATATATTATATATAACCCTTTATTTAACCAGGTATTTATATATTATATATATAACCCTTTATTTAACCAGGTATTTATATATTATATATATAACCCTTTTATTTAACCAGGTATTATATATTATATATATAACCCTTATTTAACCAAGGTATTTATATATATATATATAACCCTTTATTTAACCAGGTATTTATATATTATATATATAACCCTTTATTTAACCAGGTATTTATATATTTATATATATAAACCCTTTATTTAACAGGTATTTATATATATCATATATAACCCCTTTATTTAACCAGGTATTTATATATTATTATATATAACCCTTTATTTAACCAGGTATTTATATATATATATATAACCCTTTATTTAACCAGGTATTTATATATTATATATATAACCCTTTATTTAACCAGGTTATATATATAATATATAACCCTTTATTTAACCAGGTATTTATATATTATATATATATAACCCTTTATTTAACCAGTTATTTATGTATTATATATATAACCCTTTATTTAACCAGGTATTTATATATTATATATATATATATAACCCTTTATTTAACCAGGTATTTATATATTATATATATAACCCTTTATTTAACCAGGTATTTCTATATTATATATATATATATAACCCTTTATTTAACCAGGTATTTATATATTATATATATATATATAACCCTTTATTTAACCAGGTATTTATATATTATATATAAATAACCCTTTATTTAACCAGGTATATATATATCATATATATATAACCCTTTATTTAACCAGGTATTTATATATTATATATATATAACCCTTTATTTAACCAGGTATTTATATATTATATATATAACCCTTTATTTAAGCAGGTATTTATATATTATATATATAACCATTTATTTAACCAGGTATTTATATATTACATATATAACCCTTTATTTAACCAGGTATTTATATATTATATATATAACCCTAACCCTTTATTTAACCAGGTATTTATATATTATATATATAAACCCTTTATTTAACCAGGTATTTATATATTATATATATAACCCTTTATTTAACCAGGTATTTATATATTATATATATATATATATAACCCTTTATTTAACCAGGTATTTATATATTATATATATAACTCTTTATTTAACCAGGTATTTATATATTATATATATAACCATTTATTTAACCAGGTATTTATATATTATATATATAACCCTTTATTTAACCAGGTATTTATATATTATATATATAACCCTAACCCTTTATTTAACCAGGTATTTATATATTATATATATAACCCTTTATTTAACCAGGTATTTATATATTATATATATAACCCTTTATTTAACCAGGTATTTATATATTATATATATATATATATATCCCTTTATTTAACCAGGTATTTATATATTATATATATAACTCTTTATTTAACCAGGTATTTATATATTATATATATAACCCTTTATTAAACCAGGTATTTATATATTATATATATAACCCTTTATTTAACCAGGTATTTATATATTATATATATATATATATAACCCTTTATTTAACCAGGTATTTATATATTATATATATATAACCCTTTATTTAACCAGGTATTTATATATTATATATATATAACCCTTTATTTAACCAGGTATTTATATATTATATATATAACCCTTTATTTAACCAGGTATTTATATATTATATATATATATAACCCTTTATTTAACCAGGTATTTATATATTATATATATATATATAACCCTTTATTTAACCAGGTATTTATATATTATATATAAATAACCCTTTATTTAACCAGGTATATATATATCATATATATATCCCCCTTATTTAACCAGGTATTTATATATTATATATTATATATATAACCCTTTATTTAACCAGGTATTTATATATATATATATATATATATATAACCCTTTATTTAACCAGGTATTAATATATTATATATATATAACCCTTTATTTAACCAGGTATTTATATATTATATATATAACCCTTTATTTAACCAGGTATTTATATATTATATGTATATACCCCTTTATTTAACCAGGTATTTATATATTATATATATATATATAACCCTTTATTTAACCAGGTATTTATATATTATATATATATATAACCCTTTATTTAACCAGGTATTTATATATTATATATATATATATAACCCTTTATTTAACCAGGTATTTATATATTATATATATTACCCTTTATTTAACCAGGTATTTATATATTATATATATAACCAATTATTTAACCAGGTATTTATATATTATATATATAACCCTTTATTTAACCAGGTATTTATACATTATATATATATAACTCTTTATTTAACCAGGTGTTTATATATTATATATATAACCCTTTATTTAACCAGGTATTTATATATTATATATATTACCCTTTATTTAACCAGGTATTTATATATTATATATATAACCCTTTATTTAACCAGGTATTTATAATATTATATATATATATTAACACTTTATTTAACCAGGTATTATATATTATATATATATATAACCCTTTATTTTACCAGGTATTTATATTTATATATATAACCCTTTATTTAACCAGGTATTTATATATTATATATAATATAACCCTTTATTTAACCAGGTATTTATATATTATATATATAACCCTTTATTTAACCAGGTATTTATATATTATATATATAACCCTTTATTTAACCAGGTATTTATATATTATATATATATATATATATATAACCCTTTATTTAACCAGGTATTTATATATTATATATATATATATAACCCTTTATTTAACCAGTTATTTATATATTATATATATAACCCTTTATTTAACCAGGTATTTATATATTATATATATATATAACCCTTTATTTAACCAGGTATTTATATATTATATATATAACCCTTTATTTAACCAGGTATTTATATATTATATATATATATAACCCTTTATTTAACCAGGTATTTATATATTATATATATATATATAACCCTTTATTTAACCAGGTATTTATATATTATATATAAATAACCCTTTATTTAACCAGGTATATATATATCATATATATATCCCCCTTATTTAACCAGGTATTTATATATTATATATATATAACCCTTTATTTAACCAGGTATTTATATATTATATATATAACCCTTTATTTAAGCAGGTATTTATATATTATATATATAACCATTTATTTAACCAGGTTTTTATATATTATATATATAACCCTTTATTTAACCAGGTATTTATATATTATATATATAACCCTAACCCTTTATTTAACCAGGTATTTATATATTATATATATAACCCTTTATTTAACCAGGTATTTATATATTATATATATAACCCTTTATTTAACCAGGTATTTATATATTATATATATATATATAACCCTTTATTTAACCAGGTATTTATATATTATATATATAACTCTTTATTTAAGCAGGTATTTATATATTGTATATATAACCATTTATTTAACCAGGTATTTATATATTATATATAACCCTTTATTTAACCAGGTATTTATATATTATGTATATAACCCTAACCCTTTATTTAACCAGGTATTTATATATTATATATATAACCCTTTATTTAACCAGGTATTTATATATTATATAAATAACCCTTTATTTAACCAGGTATTTATATATTATATATATATATATATATATCCCTTTATTTAACCAGGTATTTATATATTATATATATAACTCTTTATTTAACCAGGTATTTATATATTATATATAATACCCTTTATTAAACCAGGTATTTATATATTATATATATAACCCTTTATTTAACCAGGTATTTATATATTATATATGTATATATATATATAACCCTTTATTTAAACAGGTATTTATATATTATATATATATAACCCTTTATTTAACCAGGTATTTATATATTATATATATATAACCCTTTATTTAACCAGGTATTTATATATTATATATATATATATAACCCTTTATTTAACCAGGTATTTATATATTATATATATATAACCCTTTATTTAACCAGGTATTTATATATTATATATATATATATATAACCCTTTATTTAACTAGGTATTTATATATTATATATATATATAACCCTTTATTTAACCAGGTATTTATATATTATATATATAATCCTTTATTTAACCAGGTATTTATATATTATATATTATATATATAACCCTTTATTTAACCAGGTATTTATATATTATATATATATATATAACCCTTTATTTAACCAGGTATTTATATATTATATATAAATATAACCCTTTATTTAACCAGGTATTTATATATTATATATATAACCCTTAATTTAACCAGGTATTTATATATTATATATATAACCCTTTATTTAACCAGGTATTTATATATTATATATATATATATAACCCTTTATTTAACCAGGTATTTATATATTATATATATATAACCCTTTATTTAACCAGGTTTTTATATATTATATATATATATAACCCTTTATTTAACCAGGTATTAATATATTATATATATATAACCCTAACCCTTTATTTAATCAGGTATTTATATATTATATATTATATATATATAACCCTTTATTTAACCAGGTATTTATATATTATATATATATATATATAACCCTTTATTTAACCAGGTATTTATATATTATATATATGTATAAACCTTTATTTAACCAGGTATTTATATATTATATATATAACCATTTATTTAACCAGGTTTTTATATATTATATATATAACCCTTTATTTAACCAGGTATTTATATATTATATATATAACCCTAACCCTTTATTTAACCAGGTATTTATATATTATATATAACCCTTTATTTAACCAGGTATTTATATATTATATATATAACCCTTTATTTAACCAGGGTTTTATATATTATATATATATATATATAACCCTTTATTTAACCAGGTATTTATATATTATATATATAACTCTTTATTTAAGCAGGTATTTATATATTATATATATAACCATTTATTTAACCAGGTATTTATATATTATATATAACCCTTTATTTAACCAGGTATTTATATATTATATATATAACCCTAACCCTTTATTTAACCAGGTATTTATATATTATATATATAACCCTTTATTTAACCAGGTATTTATATATTATATAAATAACCCTTTATTTAACCAGGTATTTATATATTATATATATATATATATATCCCTTTATTTAACCAGGTATTTATATATTATATATATAACTCTTTATTTAACCAGGTATTTATATATTATATATATAACCCTTTATTAAACCAGGTATTTATATATTATATATATAACCCTTTATTTAACCAGGTATTTATATATTATATATATATATATATAACCCTTTATTTAAACAGGTATTTATATATTATATATATATAACCCTTTATTTAACCAGGTATTTATACATTATATATATAACCCTTTATTTACACCAGTATTTATATATTATATAATATATATATAACCCTTTATTTAACCAGGTATTTATATATTATATATATAACCCTGTATTAACCAGGTATTTATATATTATATATATATATATATAACCCTTTATTTAACTAGGTATTTATATATTATATATATATATATAACCCTTTATTTAACCAGGTATTTATATATTATATATATAACCCTTTATTTAACCAGGTATTTATATATTATATATTATATATATAACCCTTTATTTAACCAGGTATTTATATATATATATATATATAACCCTTTATTTAACCAGGTATTTATATATTATATATATAACCCTTATTTAACCAGGTATTTATATATTATATATATAACCCTTTATTTAACCAGGTATTTATATATTATATATATATATAACCCTTTATTTAACCAGGTCTTTATATATTATATATATATATATAACCAGGTATTTATATATTATATATATATATATAACCCTTTATTAACCAGGTATTTATATATTATATAGATATATAACCTTTATTTAACCAGGTATTTATATATTATTTATAACCCTTTATTTAACAGGTATTTATATATATATATATAACCCTTTATTTAACCAGGTATTTATATATTATATATATATATCCCCCTTTATTTAAACCAGGTATTTATATATTATATATATATAACCCTTTATTTAACCAGTTTTTATATATTATATATATATAACCTTTATTTAACCAGGTATTAATATATTATATATATATAACCCTATACCTTTATTTAACTCAGGTATTATATTATATATATTATATAACCCTTTATTTAAACCAGGTATTTATATATTATATATATATATAACCCTTTATTAACCAGGTATTTATATATATATATATATAAACCTTTATTTAACCAGGTATTTATTATATATATATATATAACCATTTATTTAACCAGGTTTTTTATATATTATATATATAACCCTTTATTTAACCAGGTATTTATTATTATATATATAACCCTAACCCTTTATTTAACCAGGTATTTATATATTATATTATAACCCTTTATTTAACCAGGTATTTATATATTATATATATAACCCTTTATTTAACCAGTATTATATATTATATATATATATAACCCTTTATTTAACCAGGTATTTATATATTATATATATATAACCCTTTATTTAACCAGGTTTTTATATATTATATATATATATAACCCTTTATTTAACCAGGTATTTATATATTATATATTTAACCCTTTATTTAACCAGGTATTTATATATTATATATTATATATATAACCCTTTATTTAACCAGGTATTTATATATTATATATATATATATAACCCTTTATTTAACCAGGTATTTATATATTATATATATAACCCTTTATTTAACCAGGTATTAATATATTATATATATAACCCTAACCCTTTATTTAATCAGGTATTTATATATTATATATATATATATATAACCCTTTATTTAACCAGGTATTTATATATTATATATATATATATAACCCTTTATTTAACCAGGTATTTATATATTATATATATATAAACCTTTATTTAACCAGGTATTTATATATTATATATATGACCCTTTATTTAACAGGTATTTATATATTATATATATAAACCAATATTTTAACCAGGTATTATATATTATATATATAACCCTTTATTTAACCAGGTATTTATACATTATATATATATAACTCTTTATTTAACCAGGTGTTTATATATTATATATATAACCCTTTATTTAACCAGGTATTTATATATTATATATATTACCCTTTATTTAACCAGGTATTTATATATTATATATATAACCCCTTTATTTAACCAGGTATTTATATATTATATATATATATATAACACTTTATTTAACCAGGTATTTATATATTATATATATATATAACCCTTTATTTTACCAGGTATTTATATATTATATATATAACCCTTTATTTAACCAGGTATTTATATATTATATATATATAACCCTTTATTTAACCAGGTATTTATATATTATATATAAACCCTTTATTTAACCAGGTATTTATATATTATATATATAACCCTTTATTTAACCAGGTATTTATATATTATTAATATATATAATATAACCCTTTATTAACCAGGTATTTATATATATATATATATATAACCCTTTATTTAACCAGTTATTTATATATTATATATATAACCCTTTATTTAACCAGGTATTTATATATTATATATATATAACCCTTTATTTAACCAGGTATTTATATATTATATATAACCCTTTATTTAACCAGGTATTTATATATTATATATATATAACCCTTTATTTAACCAGGTATTTATATATTATATATATATATATATAACCCTTTATTTAACCAGGTATTTATATATTATATATAAATAACCCTTTATTTAACCAGGTATATATATATCATATATATCCCCCTTATTTAACCAGGTATTTATATTATATATATAACCCTTTATTTAACCAGGTATTTATATATTATATATATAACCCTTTATTTAAGCAGGTATTTATATATTATTATATAACCATTTATTTAACCAGGTTTTTATATATTATATATAACCCTTTATTTAACCAGGTATTTATATATAATATATAACCCTAACCCTTTATTTAACCAGGTATTTATATATTATATATATAACCCTTTATTTAACCAGGTATTTATATATTATATATATAACCCTTTTTTAACCAGGTATTTATATATTAATATATATATATAACCCTTTATTTAACCAGGTATTATATATTATATATATAACTCTTTATTTAAGCAGGTATTTATATATTGTATATATAACCATTTATTTAACCAGGTATTTATATATATATATAACCCTTTATTTAACCAGGTATTTATATATTAGTATATAACCCTAACCCTTTATTTAACCAGGTATTTATATATTATATATATAACCCTTTATTTAACCAGGTATTTATATATTATATAAATAACCCTTTATTTAACCAGGTATTTATATATTATATATATATATATATATATCCCTTTATTTAACCAGGTATTTATATATTATATATATAACTCTTTATTTAACCAGGTATTTATATATTATATATATACCCTTATTAAACAGGTATTATATATTATATATTAACCCTTTATTTAACCAGGTATTTATATATATATATGTATATATATATATACCCTTTATTTAAACAGGTATTATATCTATATATATATACCCTTTATTTAACCAGGTATTTATATATTATATAATATAACCCTTTATTTAACCAGGTATTTATATATATATATATATATAACCCTTTATTAACCAGGTATTTATATATTATATATAATAACCCTTTATTTAACCAGGTATTTATATATTATATATATATATATAACCCTTTATTTAACTAGGTATTTATATATTATATATATATAACCCTTTATTTAACCAGGTATTTATATATTATATATATAACCCTTTATTTAACCAGGTATTTATATATTATATATTATATATAACCCTTTATTTAACCAGGTATTTTATATTATATATATATATAACCCTTTATTTAACCAGGTATTTATATATATATAAATAACCCTTTATTTAACCAGGTATTTATATTATATATAACCCTTTATTTAACCAGGTATTTATATATTATATATATAACCCTTTATTTAACCAGGTATTTATATATTATATATATATAACCCTTTATTTAACCAGGTATTTATATATTATATATATATAACCCTTTATTTAACCAGGTTTTTATATATTATATATATATATAACCCTTTTTAACCAGGTATTAATATATTATATATATAACCCTAACCCTTTATTTAATCAGGTATTTATATATTATATTAATATATAATAACCCTTTATTTAACCAGGTATTATATATTATATATATATATATATAACCCTTTATTTAACCAGGTATTTTATATTATATATATGTATAAACCTTTATTTAACCAGGTATTTATATATTATATATATAACCATTTATTTAAACCAGGTTTTATATATTATATATATAACCCTTTATTTAACCAGGTA
>NW_021823138.1:0-17500 GCF_901001165.1 Salmo trutta
CAGCTGCAGTAGAGAGAGAGACAGTAACACGAATATACCAGGAACACTGCTAACCAAGACAAGCTGCGGTAGAGAGAGAGAGACGTACCACTGAATATACCAGCGACAGCTGCAGCAGAGAGAGAGGAAGAGAGACGGAACACGGACTAACCAAGAACAGCGGCAGGTAAGAGAGAAGAACGTACACTGATATACGAACAGCGGCAGGTAGAGAGACGCAGTAACACTGATATACCTGTTCCGAATCCCACGAAGTTGCCCCCTGCCGCGCGGGCGCGCTCGGCGGGCGTCGTCACCTTGCCCTACTAGCCGCCGTCTGATCCCTTTTCCTTTCGGGTGGTAATGTCTTATTGTTTTGCACTACCTGTTCCTCATTGGTCTTGGGGGGGGATGTTGGTTATTTAAGCCGGGTTAGCCCGCCCACGATTTGTGCGGGAATATTTAGCGCAGGTTGTGGTTTTGTTATTTGGGATGTGCTGGAGAGCTAACACGTTATATTTTATGCATGCTGTGCACCTGTTCTGGGCACTTTGCATTTTTTCCACGCCGGTTGTGTTGGCGTCGATCGTGTTGTGTTTTATTTAATAAACGCAATTGTCATGACGTTGGCCTGTGGGTAAGGTTAATGACCCCCCCCATAAATACCTTTCTCCCTTCCCCTCTCTTACTGACCCTACTGAAGGACTGCTGTCCTGTTAAATATAGAGAGTCTGGGAACATCAAACAAATGGGGAAAGGAACCATATTTTGGTAATAAAACCAGTTGGAAATATGCTTGATAACGTAATTAGTATGGATGTCAGTTCCGTTGTCATCTGAGACATTATGACTGATGACAGGACGACATAAACTGTGCCTGGGAAAGTATACACCCTCTAGTTATCAGAGTCACATGGAATTGTTATGCAATTGAAATGTTTGATATTGAAATTGTTTGTTAGGAGATTAAATGTAATTTTAGCTTTCAAATGAGAGATTTGGGTTTTCATAAGGAAAGTGCCCTGCTTGATCAGTGGCCCACCCCTGTGAAGAGGAGGGGTTATAAACGATGAAACGCATCCTTCCCCCCTCTCCACTATATAAGCCTTTGATGAAAAGATAACCAGGTTGTTCCAGCACGTGAGGTCTGCAGCCTCTACGTTAGAAGGACAGTAACACTGAATATACCAGAGAACAGCTGCAGGCAGAGAGAGAGAGAGACAGTAACACTGAATATACCAGAGAACAGCTGCAGGCGGAGAGAGAGAGACAGTAACACTGAATATAACAGAGAACAGCTGCAGGTAGAGAGAGAGAGACAGTAACACTGAATATACCAGAGAACAGCTGCAGGTAGATCGAGAGACACAGTAACACTGAATATACCAGAGAACAGCTGCAGGTAGAGAGACACAGTGACACATACAGTCTCTCACTAGTCACAGCCTTAACATTCATACGTCAACAAATCTAGTAGCTGATTTGGTTGTGGGTTTCAATATTACACACACACACACACTATTTCAAAAATAATAATGAGGTGAATCTAAACATTTACTGTTAATCCGTCCAATCTTGAAGGACTAGCTACTTAAATACAATCAAAAGGTTATAGGCCCAAGTTTCCCCTTCACATGGCCGACTGCTTTCGTTGATTCCCTGTCCAGTCCTGGCTATATTACTGTCCTGTCTGTATTCCTGTGCTGGCTATATTCCTGTCCAGTCTGTATTCCTGTCCTGTCTGTATTCCTGTGCTGGCTATATTCCTGTCCAGTCTGTATTCCAGTCCTGGCTGTATTCATGTCCTGTCTGTATTCCTGTCCTGGCTATATTCCTGTCCTGGCTGTATTCCTGTCCTGGCTATATTCCTGTCCTGTCTGTATTCCTGTCCTGGCTATATTCCCGTCCAGTCTGTATTCCTATCCTGTCTGTATTCCTGTCCTGGCTATATTCCCGTCCAGTCTGTATTCCTATCCTGTCTGTATTCCTATCCTGTCTGTATTCCTGTTCTGTCCTAGCTATATTACTGTCCTGTCTGTATTCCTGTCCTGTCTGTATTCCTGTTCTGTCCTGGCTATATTCATGACCTGATATCATAGGGGGTTGTCGTTGACAACCACAGTGATTCATTCTATATTCATGACCTGATATCATAACGTGTTGCCGTCGACAACCACAGTGATTCATTCTATACTCATGACCTGATATCATAGGGTGTTGCCGTCGACAACCACAGTGATTCATTCTATATTCATGACCTGATATCATAGGGTGTTGCCGTCGACAACCACAGTGATTCATTCTATATTGATGGCCCAGTGGTGTTCCACACTCTGTAATGTATACAACCCAAATGGCACCCTATTCCCTATGTAGTGCCCTAGTCAAAAGTAGGGTTGCAACCTCTGTACTCCACCCCCTGGTTTATAATGCACCGTGACCTCTGTACTCCACCCCCTGGTTTATAATGCACCGTGACCTCTGTTACTCCACCCCCTGGTTAATAATGCACCGTATCCTCTGTACTCCACCCCCTGGTTTATAATGCACCGTGTCCTTTGTACTCAACCCCCTGGTTAATAATGCACCGTGACCTCTGTACTCCACCCCCTGGTTTATAATACACCGTGTCCTTTGTACTCCACCCCCTGGTTTATAATGCACCGTGTCCTCTGTACTCCACCCCCTGGTTTATAATGCACCGTGACCTCTGTACTCCACCCCCTGGTTAATAATGCACCGTGACCTCTGTACTCAACCCCCTGGTTTATAATGCACCGTGTCCTCTGTACTCCACCCCCTGGTTTATAATGCACCGTGTCCTCTGTGCTCCACCCCCTGGTTTATAATGCACCGTGGCCTCTGTACTCCACCTCCTGGTTTATAATGCACCGTGGCCTCTGTACTCCACCCCCTGGTTTATAATGCACCGTGGCCTCTGTACTCCACCCCCTGGTTTATAATGCACCGTGGCGTTTCTCTGTAGTGCTGGCCCTCTCAGTTAGTGTGTATCTGTTTAGCGCTTGCCCTCTCAGTTAGTGTGCTCCTTCTTATACAGGGAGCTGTGTGTGTGTGTGTGTGTGTGTGTATCCGTCTGTGTGTGTGTTGTGTGTTGTGTGTGTGAATATACGGTGAGCCATGACAGTGCTGATCAGTAGCTCTTGGAGGTGATTTATGGGCAGAGGGATTTGTAGTCAGAAGGCTTAATTGAGCCAGTATATTCTCCAGGGTAGTCCTTGAGAAAGGACCAGGTAATGAGGGGGAAAATTAGGAGGCAAAGAGACTAGGGCTCTAAATCACATCACACTCCTCTTTCTCGCCCTCTCCCGTCTCCCCTTCAGAGAGCTGGCTGTAGATAGAGCTCTATCTTTCTCCTCCTCCCCTTCAGAGAGCTGGCTGTAGATAGAGCTCTCTCTTATTCCCCCTCTCCCTCCTCTCCTTCAGAGAGCTGGCTGTAGATAGAGCTCTCTCTTATTCCCCCTCTCCCTCCTCCCCTTCAGAGAGCTGGCTGTAGATAGAGCTCTCTCTTATTCCCCCCCTCCCTCCTCTCCTTCAGAGAGCTGGCTGTAGATAGAGCTCTCTCTTATTCCCCCTCTCCCTCCTCTCCTTCAGAGAGCTGGCTGTAGATAGAGCTCTCTCTCTTTCTCTGCCTCTCCCTCCTCCCCTTCAGAGAGCTGGCTGTAGATAGAGCTCTCTCTTATTCCCCCTCTCCCTCCTCCCCTTCAGAGAGCTGGCTGTAGATAGAGCTCCCCCCCACCTCCCAGGTGAGAGAAGGGGTATTTTCCTAGGCGTCAAGGGCATTTTGTCTCACCTTGATTTGGAGCTGCTTTCTGCTCTGCAGGAGCCTTAGAGAATCTCCAGGGATTTCCACGAGGAGAGTCCAGGATCACCTAATACTGCTAACTCTGGTCAGCCATGGACAGTACAGTTGGCTGAGGGATTGACTGTCTTACCTTTAGTTCTGTCTGGATAAAGAGTGTAGAGACTGTAGTGGTCTACAATAGTTCTGTCTGTATAAACAGTGTAGAGACTGTAGTGGTCTACAATAGTTCTGTCTGTATAAACAGTGTAGAGACTGTAGTGGTCTACAATAGTTCTGTCTGTATAAACAGTGTAGAGACTGTAGTGGTCTACAATAGTTCTGTCTGTATAAACAGTGTAGAGACTGTAGTGGTCTACAATAGTTCTGTCTGTATAAACACTGAAGAGACTGTAGTGGTCTACAATAGTTCTGTCTGTATAAACAGTGAAGAGACTGTAGTGGTCTACAATAGTTCTGTCTGTATAAACAGTGTAGAGACTGTAGTGGTCTACAATAGTTATGTCTGTATAAACAGTGTAGAGACTGTAGTGGTCTACAATAGTTCTGTCTGTATAAACAGTGTAGAGACTGTAGTGGTCTACAATAGTTCTGTGTGTATAAACAGTGTAGAGACTGTAGTGGTCTACAATAGTTCTGTCTGTATAAACAGTGTAGAGACTGTAGTGGTCTACAATAGTTCTGTGTGTATAAACAGTGTAGAGACTGTAGTGGTCTACAATAGTTCTGTGTGTATAAACAGTGTAGAGACTGTAGTGGTCTACAATAGTTCTGTCTGTATAAACAGTGTAGAGACTGTAGTGGTCTACAATAGTTCTGTCTGTATAAACAGTGTAGAGACTGCACGGGTCTACTATTAATGTAGCAGCTGGCTGGCTGCATACTACAGTATAGTACAATATAGTGACTGGCTGTCTAAGCCCTCATAGTGAGTGTCTATCTGCTATCTATCATGCATTTAGCTCTGGCTGCCTGGTGCCGACATCGGACAGGGAGAACAGGAGGAGGGGAGGAAATGAAGAGGGAGAGGAGGGAGGAGAGGAGAAGAAATGTTGACACAGAGCTGGAGGAGAGGGGTGAGAGGGAGGAGGAAAGGAGGAGAGGCAGGAGGAGAGGAGAGGAGGAGGAGGAGGGGAGGAAAAGAGAGGAGGAGATGTGGCGCCTCAGAGTGGAAGAGAGGAGACCACAGAGTACTCAACACCTGCTGAGGTCAGCACGGGACTGGCACCTGCCACTAAAGTGTGTGTGTGTGTGTGTGTGTGTGTGTGTGTGTGTGTGTGTGTGTGTGTGTGAGCATTTTATAAATAAAAAAATAAAAAGTCTCAGGTTTAATTAAAACAAATCCTTCACACTGGTCACATGACGAGGGTGGGTCTCCAATTGAAATGAGTCAATGGCTGGCCTCCTAATATCAAACTGTCATTTAGGTTTAGGGGTTATTTTGGTGTTTGGTATTTTATTAGGATTCCCATTAGCTGTTGCAAAAGCAGGAGCTACTATTCCTGGGGTCCACACAAAACATGAACCATAATACAGAACATTAATAGACAAGAAGAGCTCAAGGACAGAACTACATAAAACATTTTTAAAGGCACACGTAGCCTACATATCAATACATACTCACACACTTTCTAGGTCAAATAGTGGAGAGGCGTTGTGCCTTGAGGTGTTGCTTTATCTGTTTTTTGAAACCAGGTTAGCTGTTTATTTGAGCAATATGAGATGGAACAGAGTTCCATGCAGTAATAACTCTATATAATACTGTACACTTTCTTGAATTTGTTCTGGATTTGGGGACTGTGAAAGGACCCCTGGTGACATGTCTGGTGGGGTAAGTGTGTGTGTCAGAGCTGTGTGTAAGTTGACTATGCAAACAATTTGGGATTTTCAACACAATGTTGACTCCATATGTAACATATTATAGAGGGTTGTTCATTCAGATTTTGTAAGTTTATATTGTGGACCCTGAAGTCTATGGTGGTCTAAAACAGATGACCAGATATAGGTTTTGCATGACGTTGTTACCCAGAATGGAGAAACCGCTCCTGTAGCTGGGAAACAGGAACATAAATTCACCTTGTTATAGTTTCCATTATTTTCTATGAACGCGACTGAAAAGCCCATGTATTTCTGAAGCCATTACTCTTTCTGTCTCTCCGTCCTACTTCCTGTTGTAGACTGTAGTAGAAGGTTCTATCCAGCAGCGACATTGTCAATACTCTTATTATCCAGTCATGTTGCCTCTCTTACACAGTACCAACAATATCTCATGAGAAATCATTACGAATACCTTTTTTTCTTCCTGAGATGCTAACAATAACCCAAGTAACAAGCAACGAGAGACATACATTGGATGTAATTCACATTTTATATTTCACATGTTGTAACTATCATGTCAGCATTTTACATGACAGTTTGTACATTGTACATAACCTCCCTTGTGAACTGAATGGATGTTGTGATTTCATATCTTTACATAATGGTAACCAGTCATTACTTATTTGCACATGTACTAAGGGGTATATATAATTTAACTTTATATGTATTGGTATATATGTGTATAAATTGGATTGGATCGAACTGAAATTGTTTCCATCCACTTCCTCCAATGCAGGCTAATTATTTCCGGGTTCAGGTTCCTCTCCCTCTGTATCTATGGTCAGAATACAACCTCGGATTAATAACATAATTAACCATAATGCACTGGTGCACAACTGCATGCTAGCATCATTAGCAGTTACTGTGAAGAATACAGTCTGTATGTCAACAACTGCATGCTAGCATCATTAGCAGTTACTGTGAAGAATACAGTCTGTATGTGAACAACTGCATTCTAGCACCACACGTTAGAGTATATCCAGCCTAATACTTAGCAGGCGTAGGGCTAGCAAGCTAAAGACAAGTCACTGTGGTGTATGGCCATTGGCCTCTATCAATGTAAAGCATTAGTTGCCATTTATAAAAATGCAACTTGATGTGACTATGTGCTCACTTTCCCATTGACACATCTACTAGTGGTTGAATATGGTATTGCAAGCTGGCACGTCATTATTTTGTGGAAATTATATGATGAAAAGCTTACTCATAAAAAAACTAAAAACAGGAAAACATATTAAGAAGAATGCAATCATTTGCGATTAGTGAGAATTGCAAAAATCTATGTCTTTTATTTTTTGGCATCTAAAATAATAAGACAGAAATATTTTCCCTATTTTATTGTCATGAACATTACAGAGTATATTCCTCACCTTTTCTGGCCATGATGGGTTCATATATTCCAAGGAGCTATACAACAAAACACCAAGTACATCTCTCATTTACCTGCACCTAGTAGCCTAGTAAATACAGTTGAAGTTGGAAGTTTACATACACTTATGTTGGAGTCATTAAAACTTGTTTTTCAACAACTCCACACATTTCTTGTTAACAAATTATATCTACTTTGTACATGACACAAGTAATTTTTCCAACAATTGTTTACAGACAGATTACTTCACTTATAATTCACTGTATCACAATTCCAGTGGGTCAGAAGTTTACATACACTAAGTAGACTGTGCCTTTAAAACAGCTTGGAAAATTCCAGAAAATAATGTCATGGCTTTAGAAGCTTCTGATAGGCTAATTGACATCATTTTAGTCAATTGGAGGTGTACCTGTGGATGTATTTCAAAGCCTACCTTCAAACTCAGTGCCTCTTTGCTTGACATCATGGGAAAATCAAAAGAAATCAGCCAAAACAATTGTAGAAGTCTGGTTCATCTTTGGGAGCAATTTCCAAATGCCTGAAGGTTTCACGTTCATCTGTACAAACAATAGTACGCAAGTATAAACACCATGGGACCACGCAGCCATCATACCGCTCAGGAAGGAGACGCGTTCTGTCTACTAGAGATGAACGTACTTTGGTTCGAAAAGTGCAAATCAATCCCATTACAGCAGCAAAGGACCTTGTGAAGATGCTGGAGGAAACAGGTACAAAAGTATCTATATCCACAGTAAAACGAGTCCTATATCGACATAACCTGAAAGGCTGCTCAGGAAGGAAGAAGCCACTGCTCCAAAACTGCCATAAAAAAGCCAGACTATGATTTGCAACTGCACATGGGGACAAAGATTGTACTTTTTGGAGAAATGTCCTCTGGTCTGATGAAACAAAAATAGAACTGTTTGGCCATAATGACTATCGTTTTGTTTGGAGGAAAAAAGGGGAGGCTTGCAAGCCGAAGAACACCATCCCAACCGTGAAGCACGGGGGTGGCAGCATCATGTTGTGGGGGTGCTTTGCTGCAGGAGGAACTGGTGCACTTCACAAAATAGATGGCATTCTTAAAATCAAGTGGTGATCCTAACTGACCTAAGACAGGGAATTTTTACTAGGATTAAATGTCAGTAATTGTGAAAAACGAAGTTTAAATGTATTTGGCTAAGGTGTATGTCAACTTCCGACTTCAACTGTAGATAGGCTATGTGTAATTTAAGTTTTGCAATATCATAGGCAGCGCAGTTTGTAATACCGGTATACAGTCAAATTTAAGAGCTGATCTTTTACATTGAAGTAAGCCTATATTTCAAGTTCACCCTTTGAAAACCCCTTTTTGGTTCCAGGTAGAACCATTTTGGGTTCGATGTAGAACCCTCTATGGAAAGGGTCCTACAAAGATCCCAAAAGGTTTCTCCCTGGAACCAAAAGGGTTTTTCAAAGGGTTCTCCTATGTGGACAGCCGGAGAACCATTTTAGGAGTGTAGAGTTGAGAAGCTGCAGACCCCTGTCCCCTCATTAATCTCTATTGGAGCATGTCACAGGTAAGAGAGAAGGGCTAGATTACTCCTATCCCAGCCAGGGAACCTCATTTACCCACCTGTCTAGAGTGAGGAAATCAGACGGAAAACAAATGATATTTACCTTACAGGACGATATTAGGTGGGCTGTGGGTGTGTGTGTGAAGTGTGTGTGCGAGTGTGTGTGCCAGTGTGTGTGTGTGTGTAGATGACTGCAGTCTTTGGAGGGGGGGGGGGACTCATCGGAGTAACTTCAGACCAATACCTGGAAGCAGCGTGCAGAAGCGAGGCCATCATCCCTCACTCTGGAACAGAACAAGGGGTAGTCATTAGGACCAGATAAATAAGGATTCAACAAAAGATCCATGACATCACCGTCTGAGTAATCCCTCTTCATCTCGCCCTACAGTAGAGCTGGACTGCATCCTAAATTGCACCCTTAGTCCAACCACTAGTGCACTATTAAGATAGCAGGGTGCCATTTCAGACACACCCTCCGGTCTCAAGGTGAAACAGTAAAGGGGTGGGATGGTTAGAAGGGATATAGTAGTCAGCACGTCTTGATACTGAGCGTCTTTGACACAGAGCCATGTAGAAATCCATAGACTGGGGCTCCAGCCATGTCTAGAGGATAGACTATAGTGTATGATTCACTACAGACGGAGCAGTCAGGAGACCTGATGACCTGTTCGTCTGTCTGAGCGTGAGAGAGAGAGAGGAGAGAGAGAGAGAGAGAATGAGAGAAAGAGAGAGTGTGAGAGCAGTCAGGAGATCTGGTGACCTGCCTGTCCAAACTGATCTCAGAGAATTTCATATTATTCTGTATGTAAATGTACGGAATGTATTATTTTGTGGATATGCATCATGCATTTTGTATGATATGTTACAAATTACAATTCGTATTATATGTTACGAATTTGCTAAACGTACAATATGTTACGAATTTACTAAACGTATCATCTGTTACGAATTCAAGCTAGGTGGCTAACATTAGCTAGGCTAGGAGTTAGGGTTAAGTTTAGGAGTTAGCTAAAAGAGTTAAGGTCAGGGTCAGGGGGAAGGGTTAGCACCCATCCAACCCCAACAACCACCCTCCTTTCGTTCCTGCCTTAAGTAACCATTTGTGTTACGTAACCATACCAAACGTAACATATCATACTAAATGGAGTGTCATGGATTTAAATACAGTATAATACATAATGCTCTGAGACCAAGTTGGCTTGTCTGTTGGGACCAAGACCAGAGCTTCTCAGGATGTCAGAGACAAGACTTACATGTTTATAAAGCATCTCTATGTGTGTGTGTGTGGTCTTGCTCTGGCACCACGGTGAGAATAACAAGACTGGCTGACTGTCTGCAGCCCCAGCAGAGTTAGTGGCTGGTCAAAGTCTCCCACTCAATCTGTTCTGTTCAGGATAAATGATGATAGATGATTACAGATAACGATGTACTTCCATTCTCTTTGTGCCAGCTTAATCTTCTATTTTCAACTCAGCATGACATGGAAAACATACAACTCCTTTTGACTTATAAACTATATGACTGCAGATAAACATTGTCACTCACTGTGTGTGTCATGAACCCACAGGCCAGTTTGTGACCCTTGAGCGAACTCGTCAGACCTGGGAGGCGTTGGTGACATTAGAGTGTTATTTCAGACAGACAGACAGACAGACAGACAGACAGACAGACAGACAGACAGACAGACAGAGACTGTTTGTTTGTTTGTGTGTGTGTGTGCAACACCTTACGTCCATGGTTCAATAGGACAAGATGTCCTCAATGCCCTCTGAAGGACACTGCATTAGCCAGCACATTGATACCAGTCATCACATTGATACCACAGCCATCACACTGACACCCCAGCCATCACACTGAGACCCCAGCCAGCACATTGAGACCACAGCCATCACAACAAACCACAGCCATCACAACGAGACCACAGCCATCACAACAAACCACAGCCATCACAATGAGACCACAGCCATCACATTGAGGCCACAGCCATCACATTGAGGCCACAGCCATCACCCGGAGACCACCGCCAGCACACTGAGACCACCGCCAGCACACTGAGACCACCGCCAGCACACTGAGACCCCAGCCAGCACACTGAGACCACAGCCAGCACACTGAGACCACAGCCAGCACGCTGAGACCACATCCATCGCCCGAGAGGCCACAGCCAGCACACTGAGACCACAGCCAGCACACTGAGATCACAGCCATCACTGAGGGGCCACAGCCAGCACACCAAGGTCACTGCCAGCATTTGGTGAAGAGTGTTACTGGTTTAGGTTGGCCATAATGACCCGTTAAGGTTGGGGTTGACAGCTGACAGACAGCAGACTAACATGTCATGGGTTAGAATTATTTTCTCTGAAAAAGCTTTTATCTCCACCTCATAAAAAAATGACCAATATGGTTTGGATTTAAAATATATAACACTGCTGTGCCCTGTTCACTTTTACTTAGTATATGGCTCTGAGAGAGAGAGGGTAGAGAGAGGGAGAGCGAGAGACCGAGAGAGAGAGAGACTGAGAGAGAGACAGAAAGAGACAGAGACAGAGAGAGAGAGAGGGGACAGAGAGAGAGACAGAAAGAGACAGAGACAGAGAGAGAGAGAGGGGACAGAGAGAGAGACAGAGAGAGACAGAGAGAGAGACCGAGAGAGAGACAGAGAGAGAGACAGAGACAGACAGAGACAGACACAGACAGAGACAGAGAGAGACAGAGAGAGACAGAGAGAGAGAGAGACCGAGAGAGAGGTCGAGAGAGCGACAGAGAGAGAGGTCGGGAGAGCGACAGAGAGAGACAGAGACAGACAGAGAGAGACAGAGAGAGACAGAGAGAGACAGAGAGAGAGACAGAGAGAGAGAGACAGAGAGAGAGACAGAGAGAGAGACAGAGAGAGAGAGAGAGACAGAGAGACAGAAACAGAGACAGAAACAGAGAGACAGAAAGAGAGAGAGACCAAGAGAGAGACAGAGAGAGACAGAGGGGACAGAGAGAGAGACAGAGACAGAGAGAGACAGAGAGAGAGACAGAGAGAGAGAGACAGAGAGAGAGACAGAGAGAGAGACAGAGAGAGAGAGAGAGAGAGAGACAGAGAGAGACAGAGACAGAGAGAGACAGAGAGAGACAGAGACAGAGACAGAGAGAGACAGAGACAGAGAGAGACAGAGAGAGAGAGAGACAGAGACAGAGAGAGAGCGACAGAGAGAGACAGAGACAGAGAGAGAGAGAGAGACAGAGAGAGAGAGACCGAGAGAGAGACAGAGAGAGAGAGAGAGACAGAGACAGAAACAGAGACAGAAACAGAGACAGAAACAGAGAGACAGAAAGAGAGACCAAGAGAGAGACAGAGAGAGACAGAGACAGAGAGAGACAGAAACAGAGAGAGAGACAGAGAGACTGAGAGAGAGACTGAGAGAGAGACCGAGAGAGAGACAGAGAGAGACAGAGGGGACAGAGAGAGAGACAGCGAGAGAGACAGAGAGAGACAGAGAGAGACAGAGAGAGAGACAGAGAGAGAGACAGAGAGAAACAGAGAAAGAGAAACAGAGAGAGACAGAGAGAGAGACCGAGAGAGAGACCGAGAGTGAGACAGAGAGAGGGAGAGACAGAGAGAGACAGAGAGAGACAGAAACAGAGAGACAGAAAGAGAGACCAAGAGAGAGACAGAGAGAGACAGAGACAGAGAGAGACAGAGAGAGAGAAAGAGAAAGAGAGAGACAGAGAGACAGAGAGAGAGACCGAGAGAGACAGAGACAGAGACACAGAGAGAGAGACCAAGATAGAGACTGAGAGAGAGACAGAGAGAGACAGAGAGAGAGAGAGAGAGAGAGAGAGGGGACAGAGAGAGAGACAGCGAGAGAGACAGAGACGGAGAGAGAGAGAGAGGACAGAGAGAGAGACAGCGAGAGAGACAGAGACAGAGAGAGAGAGACAGAGAGAGAGAGGGACAGAGAGAGAGGACAGAGAGAGAGAGACAGAGAGAGACAGAGAGAGAGGGACAGAGAGAGAGAGAGAGACAGAGACAGAGAGAGACAGAAACAGAGAGGGAGAAAGAGAGAGAGAGAGAGACAGAGAGAGAGACCGAGATAGAGACAGAGAGAGACAGAGAGAGAGAGAAACAGAGAAAGAGAAACAGAGACCGAGAGAGAGACAGAGAGACAGAGAGAGATAGAGACCGAGAGAGACAGAGAGAGAGGGGACAGAGAGAGAGACAGAGAGAGAGGAGAGAGAGAGAGGACAGAGAGAGAGAGAGAGAGAGAGAGAGAGAGAGAGAGAGAGAGAGAGAGAGAGGGACACAGAGAGACATGACACAGAAACAGAGAAAGCATCTCCTATGGTGCAGACCCTGGTTGATGGTAAATGTGCTGCCTAGTGCTGTGCCAGACTCACCCAAACTAAAGAGAAGTAAACAGTGAAACACGTGAATCTGTGTTGAAAGGGAATTAGACACACAACACACATCAAAGGAGGTGATTGAGTGTGTTTGTTCCAGAAGAGATGAGTGAAGAAACACTGCCAGTCATTTCAGATGTGAATGTCTTCGTCCCAAAATGTCACCCTATTCCCTATATAGGCCCTGGTCAAAAGTAGTGCACTATATAGGGAATAGGGTTTCATTTTGGGATGCAGTGAGCCACTTTCATCACACACAAACAATATGTCTGACCATAATAATCGTGTTACCGCTTCCAGCTTCTTCACTGTTCACGGTAGACTGTCTTGTAGAATAACAAATAGGACGGTTTCTCTTCTTATTTCTTATTCATCGGCATTGGCTCCGTACACATACTGTTCTGGGGTTTCTAGTGACCTTCATGGTGCAGCATAACAGATTTCTCCATATTATCATGCCTTTTGAGTGGTACTCTCTGGGCAACAGTACCAGGAAATACAATCATAGATGGCTTTGAGAGGCCTCTCGTAAGGGGAATGGCTGAAGGGAAAAGTTATTGAAGACTTACTGTAAGCTATGGTTGAGAATTTGGGTAGATTTCAGCAGCTTACTGCCTCTGACCTCAGTCCTTACTGCCTCTGACACCAGACCCTACTGCCTCAAACCCCAGACCCTACTGCCTCGAACCCCAGACCCTACTGCCTCTGACCTCAGTCCTTACTGCCTCTGACACCAGACCCTACTGCCTCTGACACCAGACCCTACTGCCTCTGACACCAGGCCATACTGCCTCACACCCCAGACCCTACTGCCTCGAAACCCAGTCCTTATTGCCTCGAAACCCAGTCCTTATTGCCTCCAACCCCAGACCCTACTGCCTCGAACCCCAGACCCTACTGCCTCGCATCCCAGTCCTTATTGTCTCAAACCCCAGACCCTACTGCCTCGAACCCCAGTCCTTATTGCCTTTCTTATTGCTTTTCTATAGGATTGAGGTAAGGGCTTTGTGATGGCCACGCCAATATCTTGACTTTGTTGTCTTTAAGCCATTTTGTCACAACTTTGGAAGTATGGTTGGGGGTCATTGTCCATTTGGAAGACCCATTCTTTAACTTCCTGACTGATGTCTTGAGATGTTGCTTCAATATATCCACCAAATTTTCCATCCTCATGACGCCATCTATTTTGTGAAGTGCACCAGTCCCTCCTGCAGCAAAGCACCCCCAAAACATGATGCTTCTACCCCTGTGCTTCGCAGTTGGGATGTGGTTCTTTGGCTATCAAGCCTCCCCCTTTTTCCTCCAAACATAACAATGGTCATTATGGCCAAACAGTTCTATTTTTGTTTCATCAGACCAGAGGACATTTCTCCACAAAGAACAATATTTGTCCCCCATGTGCAGTTGCAAACCGTAGTCTGGCTTTTTTATGGCGGTTTTGGAGCAGTGGCTTCTTCCTTGCTGAGTGGCTTTTCAGATTATGTCGATATAGGACTCGTTTTACTGTAAATATAGATACTGTTGTACCTGTTTCCTCCAGCATCTTCACAACGTCCTTTGCGGTTGTTCTGGGATTGATTTTCACTTTTTGCAGCAAAATACGTTCATCTCTAGGAGACAGAACGTGTCTCTTTCCTGAGCGGTATGACGGCTGCGTGGTCCCATGGTGTTTATACTTGCGTACTATTGTTTGTACAGATGAACGTGGTACCTTCAGGCATTTGGAAATTCCTCCGTAAATTCCTCTGTAAACAATTGTTGGAAAAATGACTTGTGTTATGCAGAAAGTAGATGTCCTAACCGACTTGACAAAAGTATAGTTTGTTAACAAGGAATTTGTGGAGTGGTTGAAAAACTAGTTTTAATGACTCCAACATAAGTGTATGTAAACTCCCGTCTTCAACTGTATCTAAATGATGTTCCAGGATCAACACAACTAAATGATGTTCCAGGATCAACACAACTAAATGATGTTCCAGGATCAACACAACTAAATGATGTTCCAGGATCAACACAACTAAATGATGTTCCAGGATCAACACAACTAAATGATGTTCCAGGATCAACACAACTTTGAATTGGTGTCAATAAACCTGCAAATCTTGCATTTACTGACCAATCACAAGACAATCAGCTTACTGGTTCAGAGTTTTTTGATTCAGGGACAACAAAATAACAATGTTCCAGGATCATGCCGCCTTGGTAAAACCAGGGCTTGGAGAGACAGAAAGGGGAGAGGAGCTCAGGCAGTCCCAGAGGCAGGGAGAGGGAGGCAGGCAGTCCCAGAGGCAGGGAGAGGGAGGCAGGCAGCTGGCTCCAAGGTGTGTGTGTGGCATATTTTTACTTTCCCTTGTGTATGTGTCCCACTCAGACAGCTGTTTGAGTATTCAAACACTAAAACACTAAGAGACTGCCACGGGAGGGCTTCGGCAGCCACACAATAAACATAAAGCAAAGGCGTCGCTCATGTTCAAAGGGAGTTCAGAGATGGCTAGGTGCAGAGGAACTGTTTCAATTTTGATGGGATGGAGAGTGTGTGTGTGTGTTGGGGGGGGGGGGGGTATAACTCATGTAAACACACACCCCCCCCCCCCCCCCCCCCACCTGACACAAATATACCCCAGCATGAGTTTGAAAAACAATTATTTATTAACTACCTGCTATGTCAGGTTGGGCTACAATGTAGCTACAGATGTCAGATCTTAATTTGACCCGTTTCGCCACAGGAGGAAAATAATCCTGCAGCAGGAGGATTTGAATATCTGAATAAATATTTAGAACCGCCTCCAGGGGGCAGTTGGAAGCAATGTTTATATACAATGCAGTACCGTACCTACATTGTACCTTGGACTGCAGGTCCACTGGGCGCCAGTTCAAGTATGCTATGTGCTGGCTACAACATCTCGTGTTAATTCTTATGTGGATTATAATAATTGGAGAGTTCAAAAGGTACTCACACTCAAACCATGAAAAGGTATAACCCAAAGATGCTAAAATGCTAAAATAATATAATAAATGTAATCCATGTTCGAAAGAATACAAAAAATAGTATATGTTTGGGCCTTATGCCTTCATCAGTGCTGTACAAAGAAAGACAAGACACACGTACTTAAGTAGATACACCTGCTGCGAGTAGCAAGAAGATGCAGACATCTAATTCATTAGATACCAGCGAATGGGGAGTCAACAAGGTATATTAGCATAAAATATGTAGTAGAGAAATAGAAAAAAAAATGGACAATTCAAATATCACATATGATTGATTGGTACTCAAGCATAAAGCTCAAAGAGGGCGGGGCGGTGGACTGATTACAATAAATGGACGTATTGCTAGGGGGTAAATGTATTTTTCGTTAAGGGAAAATATATATTTTTTATCAATTGTTTTATTATATGTCCAAGTCAAGCAATAGTCAGAATAAATTAATGGCGCCTCAGTGCCTGTGTGATCCAGCGGTTACACAGCCAGTGACCCAGGCACACACATGCTAGAGTCATCATGGGTTGGAGTCCAGCCCACTCACCTTCCCAGTCTTTCCAACACTGTCTTTTCAATAAAAGCTAAACAAATTACGAATGGAGTGGGCCTGCCACACTCCTTAAAAAATACCTCTTAGAACAAATAAGTAATTGGACAAATAACAATTAGATTGTGAGCACACGTCAAACATAAAACATGACTATAAATAATAGAAGGACTGCTAAATTGATTCATTGAACACGCACAGACCTAGCAAGCAACAAAACAGTATATGCTATGCTAACTGATATATAAAGGAACAATAGATGCTATGCTAACTGATATATAGGAACAATAGATGCTATGCTAACTGACATATAAAGGAACAATAGATGCTATGCTAACTGACATATAAAGAAACAATAGATGCTATGCTAACTGATATATATAGGAACAATAGATGCTATGCTAACTGATATATAAAGAAACAATAGATGCTATGCTAACTGATATATAAAAGGAACAATAGATGCTATGCTAACTGATATATAAAGGAACAATATATGCTATGCTAACTGACATAAGATTTTTAGATTTTGAGGTGGAAATGTTTATTAACTATAGAAGACTTGAATTAATTGCAAATTTGCCCTTGAGGAGTTCCACCATCATACTTTTTCAATACATTTAGATAGCCTACATTAGGCCCACAAGTAAATTATATTTATTTAAATGTTTTCAGAAAGTTAAACGAACAGTTTGATAATTTACAATGTTGACTTTGCTGTGGCAACTAGTGACAACCGCGAGAGAGGGAGGATGATTTTGATAGCTGTCAATGGTCTGGATGACTCGACTGCCCCCCCCCCCCCCCATGGAGAGAAAGAGAACTGCGTCTTTTCAGAGAACGTATCTAAACCACGATGCTCATTTTGAATTTCCTGAAGTGCAGGAAAATGTTTCCGCAACAATAGAGTGATTAAGATGTGACATCTGTACATACAAACACAAAGACGAAGTGTGCCATTAAGTCAGATTAGTGTCAATGT